>NC_134483.1:384492100-384727100 GCF_040206685.1 Ascaphus truei | reverse complement strand
ACCCATGCAGGAAGAGAGATAGAACACAAATAGCGTAACACAGTTTATTAAAATTATTAATAAAAATGACTATAAGTAAAAGACTCACATTCTGTGAGATATCATAAAACTTTTGAGAATTCTGAGCATCTCACACTCATTGGAAAAGGGTAGTAACACTATGCAGATTTCTTCAACAGTCCTTAGTCTGTAGATATGTAACCAATAGGGAAATGAGTCCAGGTTGTAAATAGCACACACACTTAGTGTCTCTACTGTTCCACACAGTCTCCTTGTGTGAGCTGTCTTTTTCCGTTCTTATCAACCTACATAGGTCTATCTCACTGCACCTAATGTGCGTATAGTACTCACGGTACTTAAAGGTAGGTGCTGTCCGGTTTCACATATAGAGAGTTCTTTCTGTTTTCCCACGAAGAGTTCTCAATCTTCCTCCGGTCACCCACGTCTCCTGGGGACGCTCCGTGCCACGTGACGACGTGGTGACGTCACTCCCTCTCGCGAGAGTTCGTCCGGTGGGCTGTGGGAGCGGGGCCTCAATCCTCTGCGCTGCTAGTCTTCCTGCAGGCAAATAGTGGGACAAACGGCCACCGGCACCTCTTGGCTGCTGTCTGCTGCTACTCCTGCTGAATACACTGTGTTCACTGTCTGTAAACCACGCCCTACACGTTTCTCCGTTAGGCTTCGTCAGGGGCTGATGCATATATATATATATATATTACACCAACAACCCCTATACCCCCCTAACATACAGTACATATATGCACAGCAATGATACTATAGGCCGGCGTTGGCCCTCGGGTGTTACCCGCAGGTGTCCCCGCGGGCCTGCAGTACCAATTCTGTGCCCCCCAAATTAATTTAAAAACACATACATACTTATAAAGAAATACACCCCCCCTAACACATACAGTATAGTAATAGGCACAATTACTATTATCCACAAATGGATAATAGTGCATTTGCCCATTTAAAACACATAAAGAACAATAAATACAATAAATACATATTGCATTCACCACGATGAAGGCCATCCTCATCTTCATCACCGTCCATGCCCCCTCCGATGCTGCAAAACATAAACAAGAATAAAAACAGCCAATGTAATGTCCCCTAACCCCTTAATCACCATAGCGTTTTTTAACCGCTACAGTCATTAAGGGGTTAACTCACCCACCACTCGGGAGGCCTAAATACCCTCCCCCACTACCCACCCCGTGAGGCCTAACCACCCCAACCCAATACCCAGCTGGGAGGCCTTTACCACATACCCTTGGGCCAATGCCCCCTTCCCCCACCCCCAGTACCCACAATAAAAACAATGCACAGCCCCACAATAAACATCATTATATTTATTAAATACATAACCCACCCCCTGTGCTCCCCCATAAATACATGATGTATTATTTTACATGCAAGGTTAATACCCCAGGCCCACGGGAGTCCCCGGTGGGCCTGACGGGTGTCCGTAGACCTCACAGTAGCCCAGCACATGTTTCAAACAGGGTCTGGAGGCCTACGGGTGGTCCCCGCCAGGCGCCGTGGTCCACCAGGTGTTCTCTGCGGGTCACCGTGGGCCACAATGGGGTCTCCATGGTAGCCCAGCGGCTGTCTGGGGGTCCCCGGGTCAGACCCACCATTGTCTGAGGGGCCTTGGGTGTTTCCCACGGGGGTGTGGGAGCCCTCGGGTGGTCCCTACGGGTGCGCGGTGCCCCCACAGATGTGGGGCCAACGATTCTTCCCCGCAGGTGTCCCCCGTGGACCCGGTAGCCGTTTACCTGTGAGAAGTCAGAGGAGACCTCAGGTGGTTTCCATAGGTCCCCCGCAGACCTGAGGAAACAACCCTGTATTTAAAAAAATAAACATGTTCTATACATTAAATACATCAATCCCCCCCCACCCCCAACACATACAGTACAATAATGTGCAAAATAACTATTATCCAGATAGGGATAATAGATTATTTGCCCATTATTAAACACATTAACTAGCATAATAAAATAAATAACGTTCTACTGACCTCATCAATATGAAGCCCCCTCGACAGAAAATTCCGTGTCCTCCGTTGCCAACCAAATACATAGCCAATACATTGCAATTACATTCTGATATCAATTAACCCCTTAATCACCTTATCGGATAATAACCTCAAAGGTAATTAAGGGGTTAAGCCACCCTGGCCCGATACCCACCCTTCACCTATTAATTTGTACAGTGGCTTCATCATGCAACTATATATATATAAATATATATATATATTATATTATATATATATATTATATATATATATATATACCTACATATATATATATATATATATATATATATATATATATATATATATATATATATATATATATATATATATATACACACACATGATGAACCAATATACAAATAAATGTTTATGGGTTAACAAAAACATGCACAAATAAAAATACCACTTCTCCATATCAGCCACAGTAAAACAAAATCCTATTTCCTAATAAAATCATTCTCATCTTCCAATCAAAAGCATCAAATGCCAATCAAAACATTGAATTTACATTGTATACATGATGCATAAAATCTGTGCACCATGTACACTCTGTCAATCAATGTTAACAATAAAATATTCAAAACAAAAGACAATGAAATCCAAACAAGTATACTATTTAAACCAAGCAAGGCAACAGAAATAAATGACCATAAATTAATCACATCCCCAAACAATTAAAATACCATACAAATCAATTACACAATTAACTATATTAATCCTTAAACAAAACCATTCTCCATAAAAGTTACCATCTGACAAAATATAAGTACCAAAAATAATCCAGTATAAAAAAAACAAGCATCACCCTGACCTAAAGTACAGCATACAACACCAAAAATTACATCTATCTAATTAAAAATGACATTACACACATTTAAGCATATCAGCATAGCAAAATACATTTTAAATACAGCAAAACAAGCAATAACCAACAAAATCATTTCTTACTCTGTATGTATATATCGATCTAGACATACATACATACATACATACATACATACATACATACATACATACAAACAGTGGCAAGAAATGATCTATAAAAAAAAATATATATCACATGTTAAAAAAAAAAAAAACATGTACAAGTTAAAAAAAAATACATTTATTTTGTTGACTTATCATTACTTGACCCACTCACCGACTCCCGTTGAACCGCTTACTCTCGAACCAATCCACGCACAGGAACCCATAAAATAAAAAAATTTAAATAATAAACCATAAAATAATAAACGAAGCTTGTCTTTTATTTGTAATCCATTCCGTTACCGTCTTCATCTGTGTTCTTCCGTCTTCTGTCTTCTTCTGGGGGTCTTCTTACGTCTGCTGCCACGCCCCTATCCTCTTCTTCCTTCCGGAGGTCCGTCCTCCTCGGCGTCTGCCTTCAAAATGAGACGACATAGTCTTTTATAGGCCTATGACGTCACATTTTTGTCATATGGTTCCCACGGTCCTGATTGGGCCGTGAAAACCATGTAATTTTGGGGGGAAAAAATTAATTTTGATGACGTCATTTAAAAGCAATGACGCGGGGCAATCAGAATGGCTGAGCTTCAGTTGCCTTTAAGATGACGTCATCAAAAGAAAGATGGCCGCCCTCACATGGTACGGTAGCCAATCAGAGCGTGGGAAGTCCATCCCAACTCTGATTGGCTCTAGTACCATGTGAAAGGCTTTGAATGATGTCAAAGCCTCTGTCACATGGTACTAGAGCCAATCAGAGTTGGGATCGACTTCCCACTGGCAATTGTCCCCAATAAACATGCTATTATGCCTTAACCCCTTCATTGCCTTATCGGCTATCCGCTATGGTAATGAAGCAGCATTAATTTATTTTAATAATATTGTGCGGGAGCAGGGGGTCCGCTGAGCTGAACCACATTGATTTCTGGCTCAGGGACCCCCTGCTTCACGAGTTACAGGCCCCGGTATGGGGCATCAGTGCCAGTGTCAACTTTATAGTGGGCACGTCGCGTATGGGATGCTATAAAGATGGCGGCGACACTGGCACCCGATGACCCATACCGGGGCCTGTAACTCAGGAAGCAGGGGGTCCCTGATCCACAAATTCTGAAAGTTCCCCTGCATGGCTTAAACAGAAACACACAAATTGCGCAGTATATCTAAACCGATGTGGTCTAGACAATGTGAACACAGTGCACCTACTTACAAGATTTCTCTTGTTGCTTTCAATTGAGAGGATCTGAGCTTTAACCTCTCCTTCCCTTCTGCAGTCACGAATACCACGTGAAATTCCTCAATCCTCCTTTTTCTTTTACCCCTCCCGGATACCGGATAGTGGATGGCCCAAAAGAGGAGAGAATACAGCAAAGGATAGTGTAGAGAGTATTACAATTTATTAAAAACAACTAAAACAGCCAAATGGTAACTCACGTGCGGATGTGGTATAAAATCAATACTAGGATGCCGTCCGCTACTTGTTCTGGAGTTCCCTTCCTTGCCGCAACTCAGACCGGGTGATAGTGTCTCCTCTCTGCCGTAATCTGCAATTCGCAGACTCCCCTAGTGCTCCGGCGCTAGTCCTGCCGACGTCACAACCTGTGCGTCGTCGGCGTGACTGGGGACTTCCTCTGCCGCCCCGTCAGCAGGGCGCTTCCGCCACTCACCTGCACTGGTCTGCACCTGGGATCCCCTAAATTCGGTGAACTAACCCGCGCCGCGATACCGGAAACGAAACGCCGGCAAACCGGAAGTGACGCGACGGGAGATTCGTTCAGAGGGGGTGAGTATTGAGAGGCAGAGTTCGCTTTTCTTATGTGCCCCGTACAAGTTTTATTGATGTAAGCATACATCTATATGTTTTTTTAGAGATTAAAATTTTCATTTTATACGGTACACACTATGTTTGGCTTTCTGTTTTCTCATGTATATATGACTGCCATCATACCATTCTGAGTGACATCCAGACATCCCCAAGAACCCTAGGATACAGAGAGAGAGAGGATCTACACGATCATAACACATCATTCACTACCCACTTGAGTTTGGGTTACATGCTCGTTGATTTCAGATAAAATGTGGGTTCTGAATTTATCGAAGTCTACTAGATTTGGAGATACATCTATAGGGACTGTGTTACACTATTGTGTTTATTTTTCAGTCCACATATCCATCACTGAATGAGTTGCGCTCCCCTTCAACTTCCACACGTTCCAGCAAGAGGGATTCCTGTGCTCCATCCTTCCAAGGGTTCTGAGCAGCATTTTTCATTTTTTATTTCACCTATTTGCACTTTATTTGCACAATATTGTATATATATATTATTATTATTTTCACAATCACTGTTTAAGTCACATTATACCCATCACTGTTTTTATCTCCTTAGAGCGCTGTTAGAAGTCCTTTTTCCCATTGTTGTTTGGGTCTACTAACTTACCAGATGCCTTTGGAGTCAGTCAACACACAAGCTTCATTTGTGTCATCAATGGACATGCATAGCAATGGCAGAGATGGCAGTCAACAGCAAAACTTTATCCGGCCTCCCCAGACTTAATTTGATATACTGGTGTTTCGCTCTTCACAGGGGGCGATACTTGTTCTAATCTCATTTGATCACCTTCTGCCGGGAAAGCAGTTGACTTTACTTACCCAAAAGATTATACTGTTATGTGCTCTGGAGATGGCTTATACTGACAAACATAGTCAGGTAGTAGAATTATTGGGACAAAAATATGATTACTTCACCCGTCACGCCTACCCGAGTCCTTTAAGGAGAGCAGTAATCTTACCTCCTGTGAGGAGAGGAACCTTTATGTTTTTCTACTCAACTTGGGTTCTTGTGCTCAACCGGTGTCCTTTTGCTCCGGACTTTACTTACCCAGCCAAAGAAAAGAGTTACAATGTGCTAGTTCTGTAGATATCACTGTATCTCTAGCTGTCATCATGTTTTGAGGTTCTCTAAGCCAGGGGTGCGCAAACCTTTTCCCCTGTGCCCTCCTGCCGGCTCTCCCTCTCTGCTTGTGCCCCCCCTCCTTACCTTGTCTCCGCCATTCTGACGTCCCGTTGCGGTGACTCTGTGGATTAAACGCGACGTTGCCATGGAGACGTGTCACCAGAAGCCGCTGGAGCCACGGTAAGAGAAGTTGCAAAGGCCTTCGCCGCTCCCCTGGCATTTAATTTAAATGCCTTCAGGAAGAGCGTGGGGCCTCTGTAACTGCGGCAACCCCCGCAAAAATCTTGCACGCCCCAGTTTGAGCACCTCTGCTCTATGCCAGTGTCCTGTGCAAGACTTGCTGAAACTCTGAATCCTTCTCCAGAATGGATCAGTAAAGACTTCTGAAGTATCACTAAACAGTAATACAGCTAGAGAAAATATGTTTAGGATATTGTTTTATGTAGTTTATCCAAATGTTATTCAAATATATTCTAAGGCTAAGAAAAGTTTTGTTTGTGTGACCTGTTTTTTAAACATATGATTTACTTTCTGAAAAATGGCGCTGCATGGTCCCATGTTATATCTAAAATATATATCTAAACAACCTGTGATCATTAATTGCTTGTAAGCATCAAAGAAAAACACACATAAAGTATTAAAATACAATTCCAAAGTGTCAGGTAGAAATGCTGGTGTAGCCCTGGTTCCTAGTGAACACAGACCACTACCATATGCTGTATAACCTGTAGGCTCGCAGGGCCTGAGCCTCTGCCACAGAGAGCCTGGGGTACGCACAATACTTATAACTTGGTGCAGCACCTCCACCTGCGACAGCTTCCGCCCGAGGGGAAGTAGGTCTTCGCAGGACTTATGTACATTAGCACACAGCAATGAACCTTAACCGATCAACTTTACTTGCAGCAATCAAAAGCATAGATCAACAGGTGTCCCTCCCTAGAGGAGACACTATAATCTGCGTCCGGCCGAATGCTCACTCTCTCCATCCCTCCACCGGGTGATCCCACCCAGTGTCCAGTTCCCTCGTGGACTAAGTCCCCCACCCTCAAGTGAGACAGTGAATGTATATGTGTGTGACTGCGCAGCCACCGAGTCCTGAATGAAAGATGATACCATTGGTGCACTTGAAGTTTACCTGCCGGGCACTCCAGTACCCGGTTCTGCAACAATCTTCACAAAGGATCGGCGTGGGCGTAGCTGATGTCACCCGTAGGTGTCCGGGGCTATCCCACCCAGACACGCTGCAACTTGATAGCGGGGCCTGAGCCCAGGCCTCCCGCTGACTTAGAAGTGTCCTGATAGCGATATCGAAATCGGTAATGGGGTCCGGAATCTGTCTATGGCCAGTCCCTAGCTCTGCTTCACACTACTGGGGCTCAGGGCCTAACTGGGCCTGGGGCAACCGGTCTGGGTAGGGAGCAGACTGCCTCCCTCAACCGGACCTCCGTCTCCTTCCTCCTCCAGCCAGCTCTAACTCAAACGTGTGCGCAACCACTTCCTTTTCCTCCTTTTTCACATACCTGATTGGTCCTTGCGCGTCATGGGGACCCGCGGGGGCTGCTGGGACCCGTAGTTCCCTAATCCCCTAGGGCCGTTATCTCCTTCATGCCAATTATCCCAGGACATACTTGAAAACGAGAGGTAACTCTCAATGTATTACTTCCTGGTAAAATATTTTATAAATAAATAAATAAATAAATTACCCCCTTATAGCACCTATACTACCCAGGCCCATTACCCCCTAATAACTCCCCCCCTCAGGCCCATTACCCACTTATATGCCCCTGGCCCATAACCCCTTTAAACCCCTTATACCCTGCAGCCCTAAGTAACCCCTTAAAACCTCCCCAGGTGCATTACCCTCTTTAACACCTCCATGTCCATTAACCCCTTATACCCCGAGGCCCATTACCCCCTTATTATATCCCCATGCCCATTACCCGCTTTAACACCTCCAGGCGCATTACCCCCCTTTGGCCCTTTACCCCCTTATACCCCATCCATGCCCATTACCCACTTACACCCACACAGACAGAACCTTATTCCCCCTCCATACCTATCAACCCCTTATATCCCCTGCCCCATTACCACCATATGAACCCTCAGGCCCATTACCTCCTTATACCTTCTTCATCCAGTGCTTGAAACTCCTAAAAAACATTAGCATTTCAAAGAGGCAATCCAAGCAGTTTTTCTTCCCCCTTAATTTTTTTTTATATATATAGGATTGAAGTAGGAGTCTTTGGAGCTGAACCCCGTTAATGTCAGCTTCGGGGATCCCCTGCTTCCGGAGGCACTTACTTCCATAGTGGGTGTTGGTAGCCACTCCAGAGCTCACTACATGGCTGCTTTTCAAAGCTCATGGGCCCTGCAGGCCAATAGGGAGCCGTGATGTCACCTGGTGCAGCTTCCTATTGGCTCATGTGACTGGGGCTTTAAATTGCAGATACCTGCAGAGAGATACCGGCACCCACTTCGGAGGTAAGTATCTCTTGAAGCAGGGGGTCCCTGGATCTGAAATGAATGGAGTTCAGCTCCGGAGACCCCCTATTCCAATCCTGTATTAAAAAATTAAAAGAAAGAAGAAAAGAAAAAAAAACCCCACTATGGACTGCTCCTTTAAAGGGAATATACAGTGGCAATGAAGTGTGATGCTTCAAGTTGCAATACAGCCCCTGTTTCTTTTGAGCCCTGGGAGAACTGGTGGTTGGATAATGTATTGGCTTTACAACAAATAGCCCAGCTACTTGGCGCCATGTACTTTTTTTTGGGATACGAAGCAACCGCAGAGATCATTGCAAAATGAAAACGGCCTGCGGGCCAATATAAACAAAAAGAGAAAGTTAATGCAGTTGTATGTCTCAATAGAGGCAGCAGAGCGTAGAAAAAAAGGACTACTGGTCAACAAATGGAGATGTCATGGTTGAGTTAAAAAAAAAAATGTTTTTGCAGACCCCTCATTAACAAATGCATTTCATACACATCTCAAAGGTATATTAATTTTTTTTTTATCTGAGGGAACATGATCACACTATCAATTGCTGAAAGAAAAGTTTATCGAATATTGATTGTTTTGACATATTGTATGTATTTTACGTTATACGGAATGTTTAAGATACATCTATAGAATATAATACATCTACAGTAGATCAATGAAAAATGAGTGTATGCAACATTTAAACATTTCTAAAAAGAAATAAATAAATAAGTTGAAAGTTCCACAAATCAGTGATAAAATACACATGCCTAAAACCTAACTGGCATAAAATAAATGTTTCACTTGGAATATTTAATGATGCACAATTGTTAAAACAATTAAATCACTGGGAATAAAGTCAGCACAGACAATTATTTTATGTGTTTTCCATTTGAAATATTTGATATAACATTTTTGATACTTAAAACGATTGACAGCTCGGGAATGGTGCTCTCTTCAGTAAGGACATTGTGCAGGTAAAGTGCATGCAGTGTGTGTAAAACTAAAAGTAGCGATGTACTGTAGCTATGCCTCAGGGATACTGGCGATGAATCGCTTCTTTGTTTAATAAGTAAATGGCATATTTCTTTCCAAGAATCACTTTCTCATTGCAAGCATACTGTACGTGTCTTCCAAGCAAATTATTTGTATGAAATATAGAATTATACTTTTCTTCTCCATAGACACATTTGCCAGGAAGTGGGGAGCAAATATAACATGCTATCATTTTGGGGGTCACTTTACTCTTTTGCTGCCACAGACGCCTGCAATGCAGTGAAATGGTTAACATTGTTGCATGGTCATAGTACTTTTGCTGCAAAATGGGTTCACGTTTTCACTAAATGTTATGCTTTTGAGATCACTAGAAAATTCATCTTTCTTCCATCATGCTTAGTGCTGATCATAGCTACAGCTTCTTACCAGTGTTTAAAATCACTCTCTACCAAGTATCTAAGAAGTTCAATCCTTTCCCTTCTAACAAATCTTACATTCAATGATGTGGTTAGTACACCCCCTGCATTTGTGTCAATAAGTTATTTATAAATATCATGAGCACATTTCTAACAACATATACTGACCCAACCTTTAAACCATTGTGTACATTTGCATACCTTATCACCTTTTTCCAAATGACATTGACACGCAGCTAAAGCACCTTGGGACAGCTGATAATGGAGAGCATACGTTGCCCAAATTAACCATACCCCTCACCTGCATTCTACTGTACAATGTAACATCATTAGTCCATAATTTCTGCAATTAAACCACAGTGTTTAAAGCACACGGCTTGTAAGAAGAAAACATACCTCTCACTTGTGTTATATTTGACTTGCTTCTTTGAGACTTCTTGGTAGATCTGTGTTGTTTGCAATAACGAGCAAAGAATGAGCTACTAGTAAGGGGGCTAAACATGTGGATAGGGATAAGGAAGAGTGGGTTGGCTTGACTGGAGGGAGGGAAGTACAAATGTAGCTTTGTTTCCTTAGGAGTGACAACTTCTCCCTTGCAGCCAGAATTGGCCAGAGGTGGCTGAGCATAACAGGCTCCTTCAACCAAGTCCAATCCCCTGGACATCTATGATCATTTCATTTCCAGAACCAACAACAACCAGTCCTTATAGAGTCTGTTAGGAGGGTAAGAGAGAGCCCCAGGCAGAGAAGAAACATTTCTATTTTCTAGTATGGGCTGTGAAGATGCAAAATCATGATTGGAAAGCCAGAAGATGGGAGCTGAGCTCATGTCTAATGGGACAGGAGAACAGAGCACAAAACAACGAAAAATAACATTGGCTAAAAAAGGAAATCCAGGCTCATAAAGGATTTTTTTTTTTTATAAGGAATCTGTGCTGATTGTGAAATATTTTGTGGTACAGAATGAGTGAACGTAGAATTACCATGTATATAAAAAGACATATGAAAGTCTGTAACTGTATTAAATATATGATGCTGTTTTAATTTTGTTATCTAATCTGTTATGTATACAGTAAGTGTCGTGGTAGTGAAAACGGCACATTAGATACAGTAACTAAAACATACTTCTCTTGTTACAACCTTTCTGCTTCATTGACTTTGAAATCAAAGCATTATTATTGGACACTTTGGTTTCGAATTTCCATATGTCATAAAAAGGTAGAAAAATCAGCCTGTGTACTGTAGGTTTACTGGCTAGGCACTTCTTAACCCTGGCTGTGCTGAAAAGCTGTGTTATATGACAGGCATAAGCTTTAGGGTCCCATGTTACAACGGATAAGAAGTAAAGAGTCAGTGCTCATTTGCATGTCATTACCCAGAATTCCTGGCTGCAGGGGAAGCACTGTTTGCTAAGCGATAATGGGGAAAGACAGGGTTGCAGACCTGTCGGAGACTTGCAACCCACAAGTGGTATTTTTTATTTACTGTACGGTGGAGGGTTTTTGTAACTTTTTTCTTACCCCCAAAACTTTTCTTTAACCTATGTCATAACATATATGACACGTGTTTAGGTTGCATCAGCAACAATAATATTACAAGAAAGCTTACACAAACCCTTACAAATATACATACTGATGTCATCTCATTAATGTGGGGATATCGGATGTTGTGGAAATTCCTTGGCAGATGTGCCTACTTCTAAGACTAACATGCACAGCTACATCATCATGCTCTTTTGAGAACATGGGTAGTTATCCTACACTAAACATATCCGCAACCAAAATGCAGCTGGTGTTCCACCGCCAGGACACTTCGCCGCAGGAACATTTCACCGCGGGACACTTCGCCACAAATTCCGCTCCTGCGCCCAACTGTCCCTACAAGCCAGGTCTGCCACGCTCGACCGCCCCGACAACTGCATGTTTAAATGTCCCGCGAGGGGCCGCTACACTTCTTGCAGGCCGCTCTGACATGCCATGTTTACATGTCCCGTTGGAGCGGCAGACCTGGCTTGGCTTGTCGGATCAATGCGCGGTGAACCGGACATTGCAGCGAAGTGTCCCGCGGTGAAGTGTCCCAGTGGTGGAACCCCGGCAACGTTTTCACCACGGTGAAACATCCCATTCCATAAGGGACAGGACATGTGTTTCTGCAGCTGTCATTTCTAGTTAGATTATTGATGTTTTTAGGCAAGCAAGTGGTTGGCCTGTCATAGCCATGGTCAATATTGTTTTAAACAACAGCATCCACATATAAGGGGGATTTTAAATATGCAGTTCTGCTTTTTTAATGCTTTCTTCTGTAAAAATGTTTGAAACGCAATGGTCACCTACTGCTCTGAAAAATCCGAAATTGTTCTAAGTGAATTGAATAAAAAGGACTAAAGTAATATGAATATAGGTCAAATAAATATTGTTCCCTGAAAGTAAAGTATCCACAGACTAACACAGAAAGAAACACAGAAATATGTCTGAACAGTATTAGTGAGGTTGTAAAAAATAAAGTAAAAAATGGGTGCAAGTGGTAGTGAACTAATAATGAATGTAAGTTCAAGACAAAAATATCCTTTGCTATTGTACAGGTTGTGAATTGATAGGCATCTAGTTTAAATATGCAAATTAAGACTATCCAACAATATCATATCTGGTGATCTCATGTTAATTCAGTTTTCTATACTGATTTTAAATGCATGCTTTAAGAACATCTGTTTGTTTTAACATCGCATGTAAAACCAACCAGTGACACGTATGCATCTCTACTGTAGGCAGGAACCTTTCCACTGACTTAACTGAACACACTCAAAATTGAGCCAAAAGTTCCTTTACAAATGAAAGATTGTTGATGCAATTTGTCTGCACAGACGTTAAAGATACTAATAATGCGAATAATTATGTAAAACGATACTCAGTAGCATCTATTGAGTACATTTAGCATTCTGCGTACATTTAGCTAACGGATGTGCTGAGATAAGGTGCCAATTTGTATTTACCCAAATACTTCCATATAAAAATGGTGACCCTTCACAATCATCATAGCGTAGCTATTCAAAACTGACAATCTGCACACTATCTTAATAGAGCTGCTTAGTGACCACAGGCAGAACACTAACAGATTTGTAATGTATATTCACTTTATATTTATGCAGGTAAAATGAAAATAGCTTGAAAGAAACTGTAATAATTAGCAAGTGCGAAACATGTCATCATATAATTGTGGGTCCGCTGGTGGTTATTAACTACCACAATATGTTAGTGTCCTTAGAATGTGAAATCACAGCAAGAGGTTTGTTACTATTACTTTCTTGGCAGGAACGCTGAACAGCTTCCATCCTTATTTTGAGCAGCCAGTATATTTAAGTTTGGCGACACACCACAAATACTGTCAGATCATTCCACTCTTAGGCCCGTACTGCTGTAGTTTGTAATGAGCATGGACGAGAGACCAAGGATTTTATTTCATGTTGCGAAGCTATATTTGTTTTTTTACTACATGATAGCTTCATTATGTATAGGTTGTTGCTTGCTTTGAAACAGGGCTCTCAAATTTTCAGCCCGCATGCAGCCTACAAGGTGTCTCCATGCGGCCCGCGCACACTCAGACAACAGGGGGGACAGCTGGGACAACTGTCCCATGCCCGGTGAACGTGGGCACCTGGCTGGCTGATGAGCTGGTGCTGGAATTTGTGTCCGGTTGCCGGGCCTTCTTTTCCTTCGCCGGTGCGCGGTCAGAAGTTGGGCCCAACTTGTGTGGCATTGGAGACTCCCCCCAAAGTAAGGTGTGTGGGGGGGGGGGGCTATTATGGGGATGAGGCTATTGTGGGGCTATTGTAGGGGAGGGGTTACTGTGCGGGAGGTGGTGCTATTGTGGGGGAGAGGGTAGTGTTTGTCTGTATTGTGAGGAGGGGGATAATATGTGTGTATGATGGGGAGAGAGAAGTAGAGGTGGGGAAGAGAGGACAAGTAGTGGGGGGAGCATAAGAAACTGGGAGAGTGAGCAAGAGAGTGGTGGGAAGAGTGATGGGGAAGAGGTGAGAGGGTGGAAGAGTAATGGGGAAGAGGTGAGAGAGGGCGGAAGAGTGATGGGGAGATGGGGGGGGGGGGGAGAGAAGGCCACTTAACATAATTCTGTTTTCTCTTCTCTAGAGCCTTCTCTGGATGGAGAGAGAGGGAATGGAGGGGGTGAGGGGTTATTGAGGGAGGGAGATAGAGGGGAAGGTGGAGAGAGAGATACTAGCGATGTTTACACATTTTTAATAAGGAAAACTCAAGAAAAAAGTGTACACATAGGTTATAGTTGTAGCACCCCCTTTAGGAACTACTACTGTAGTTAGTGAAAGGGGTTAACAGCCTTAGAGGGTTAAATGTGTGGACTCATACTGTGTAACACCCCTCACATAGTACTGGATGACTTGGCAGAAACTACTCTCTGCCTGGTGATAGAACATCACTGATAGAGTATATATAGTACAGTAGGTAGAAGGTTCTGGAAGTCAGGTTCCTGGGAGAAGCAAGTGGAGGAGCCTCACTGTAGATATGTATATATGTTAAGTGTATAGGTAAGATAGTTATAGTTGATCTGTCCCTGGTTATTGTTTTACAGTCAGGGATAGTACCCCACTAAGATAGCGCCCCTAAAGACATCTCCTAGAAACACTATGTGTATATGTGAGAGAATGCCTAAGCCCTACAGAGGTCCCACAAATAGGACACTGAGGGCACAGGAGGATTGACTCACGCGGCTGGTCTTTACCTAATTTAGACTCAGCATGCTCAGAAGTGGCAATCAGAGAATGGAGCTGGGATAAGGATCCCCAGAATGATGGATGTGAGTTGGAGCCCGGAAGGGTTGCCTGCAATGGTTCAGCAGGGGCGCTACCAAGCAGGGGGGACAGGTCCAGTAAACAACATAGAAACAAGCCACAGTATGTTCCTTACGATATGATTCGGGTAACTAGCGATGATGTCATTAAGTACAAACAATGAACATGTCAGTACCTGTATATAATAGACGTGCCAAAGGTAAAGAGATGAGCCACCTGCTGATATAATAAAGCTTGCTGTTTGTACTACAAAAGTTCCTGGTGCCCATCATTATTCCACCCGCATACACGCCCAGACTGCGTGGCTCCAGTGCGCTAACAGAGACTGAGCTATGTATGTCAGCGCATGTAAACTTCTTTAGTGCCGGGCACTGAGGCTTACATAGTGTCTATTACATTTATTCCTGGGGCAGCCCGAGTCTTACAGTTCAACTTAACAATTGGCCCCCAAGCTATTGTGAGTTTGATGGCCCTGCTTTAAACATGATGGCATGCTGATTTTAGACCTTTTCAGCAACATACTTTGCAATAACTCAGCAGCAAATTGGATATACAGTATAGGGCTTTACTTGCATGTGGACATGGTTTTTTTATCTACAGTATATGTGGAAACTTTGGAAATTGTACTCTTTTAAGTTCAAACAGAACTTATCTCGTAGTTTACATGCTGGCAAAGCATCACAACCGGACTCAATTGTCTATAAAATGTGCAAGTTTAAGATTGTTCAGTCCAATCAATGCTTATCAAAAGAACAGATATGGCCGATGCAGTCAAATCTGTTCCCAGCTACAAAGTCACAACAGGGAACATGTGTTTTCACAAAGACCGATAAATGGTTTTACTTCTGTAGAACATTACAATCTTGTCATTATCTTTTCTGCTTGTGTTTCAAATTTTAATTTTATCAGACACTTACTGTACAGTATTTATCTCATTTATTTCTGCCACTTGTTGTCAGTGTTTTTCCTGCATGTCTTACTTCAACTAATTTAAGGTCTCAACATTGGGTTCAAGCAATTGCAATATATTGCAAACATATTTCATGGACAGTCAGAGATATGATTATGGGTATAAGCAACATTTACAGATGAGATTAAAACATATTGCAAACAATATATTGCAAACAATTGAGCTTGTGTGTACTGACTGATCTGTGTGGTTGATTTGAAGTGCTGGTTGGTTAAAGTGTGTGCAGTTAGAACAGGAAGCAGTTTGAACAAGGAAGCGGTTAAACAAGGTATAGTTTATTGAAGTACAGTTTACTGTTAGTACTTCTAAACTTCATAGTTGCTAGAATGAGCAGGATTGAAAATGTCACTCAATGCACATCTTGCAACATGTATGTGCACTTGGAGCAGCTGTTCCAAGGCGCATACCGCTGTGAGAGGTGTGAGCGGGTGGTCTCTTTAGAGTCAGAGATTGCTGATCTGAAGAGGCAACTTGCAATATTGAGGGACATTGGCAATCTTGAAAGGGAATTAGAGCTCACTGAGCAGGCCCTTGCTTTGACTAGTGGTGCAGATGGTGGAGCTGTTAGTGAGAAGCAGGTAGGTAGCTTGGTTGCCGTTAGTGACAGGTAGGTAGCTGGGTGACAGTTAGAAGGGGAAGCAGGGACAATAGGGAGAGGCAGGTCGTTTCTGAGCTGACACATCCCAATAGATTTGCCATGTTGAGTGAAGATATTGGGAATGTTGGGGCAGAAATGGTAAGGCTGGGGGAGACTAATTCCTCTAGCAGCCAGGGGAATAGTTGCTCCAGCACAGTGGGGACTCAGGATGCTCAGATACAAAGAGAGATTGTGGTGGTAGGGGACTCCATTATTAGGAAGGTAGATAGGGCAATCTGTTGCCGGGACCGCATAAACCGAACAGTTTGTTGTCTCCCGGGTGCTCGGATTTGGCACATTGCGGATCGGGTAGACAGATTGTTGGGGGGGGGGGGGGGCTGGGATTGACCCGGCGGTCTTGGTACACGTTGGCACCAATGACAAAGTTAGAGAAAGATGGAGGTTCCTAAAAAATGATTACAGGGATCTAGGCCAAAAGCTTAAGGCAAGGACCTCCAAGGTAGTATTTTCTGAAATACTACCAGTGCCATGCGCTACCGCAGGGAGACAGTCAGAGATCAGGGAGGTTGATGCATGGCTAAGAAAGTGGTGCAGGAAGGAGGGGTTTGGGTTTTTAGAGCACTGGGACTCCTTTTCTGAGAGGGGCATCTATATTCTAGGGACGGATTGCACCTCAATGAAGAGGGATCTTCTGTGCTAGGGGGGAGAATGCTAAAAAGGTTGTACGAGATTTTAAACGGAGGGGGGAGGGGAATGAAACAGATAATGAACTAAATGAATAGATGAGGATACAAGGTGGTATGGAGGTAGAATGAGGGCAAGTGCAAGTTTGACAAGCAGTGAGACACCCATAGTAAATACAGATAATACTAGAAAACTTCTAAAGACTAAACCAAGTGGGAGCAGAAAGGAAGGAGCAGATAAGATAATAGTACAGGCTGAAAAAAAAGTTAAATGCATGCTTGCTAATGCAAGAAGCCTGACAGATAAAATGGGGGAGCTTGAATTAATAGCTGCAAGGGAGCAGTATGATATCATAGGCATTACTGAAACATGGTGGGATGAAACTCATGACTGGACAGTTAATTTAGAGGGTTATTCTCTTTTTCGGAAGGATCGAACAAATAGAAGTGGAGGTGGAGTATGTTTATATGTTAAACCGGATCTAAAACCTATTATAAGGGATGATGTCTATGAAGGGAATGATGAAAATGTAGAGACTTTGTGGATAGAAATTAGCAGTGGAGGTAAAAGTATAAAGAAAAAGTTTGTGGGAATATGCTATAAACCACCAAATATCTGTGAGATTGAGAAAGCTAAAATACTTTTGCAAATGGAGAAGGCATCAAAACTGGGTCATGTTTGCATAATGGGTGATTTTAATTATCCAGACATAGACTGGGGCAATGTGATTTGCGTTACAACAAAAGGAAACAGGTTTTTGGGGGTGCTTAAAGACAATTATATGACCCAAATTATTGAGGAACCAACCAGGAGAGGGGCATTTCTGGATTTGGTCATATCAAACAATGTAGAAGTAATAACAAATATTCAAGTTCTGGAACATTTGGGTAACAGTGATCATAACATGGTCTCATTTGAAATAAATAATCAAAAAACAGATTACTTGGGTTCAACAAAGACTTTAAACTTTAGAAATGCAGATTTTAATAAACTGAGGTCTAATCTAATAGTAATACAATGGGATGATGTTTTTGCAGGGAAAAATGTAGAAGATAAATGGGCAGTCTTTAAAACATTGTTAGAAAAGCACACTTATCAGTGTATACCCTTAAGTAATAAGTATAAAAGAAATAAGTCAAAACCAATGTGGCTAAATAAACAGGTAGGGGAGGAAATGGACAAGAAGAGGAAGGCGTTTAGATTCTTTAAGTCAGAAGGGACAGAGACATCGTATCCGAATTATAAGGAATGTAACAAAAATTGCAAAAGGGCAATCAAATTAGCAAAAATGGATAATGAATAAAGGATTGCAATAGAAAGTAAGGTCAACCCAAAAAAGTTCTTTAAGTACCTTAATAACAAAAAAAATGAGAAAAGAAAATATAGGACCCTTTCAGTGTGAGATGGGTAGGCAGATTATTGGAGATAAGGAAATAGCAGAGGTATTAAACAAATTCTTTGCCTCTGTGTTTACCAGGGAAGAATCAAGTTCAATAGTAGTGCCGCAGGAGGAAGCCACAACCTCCTTATTAATGAACAATTGGTTAACTGAGGAAGAAGTTCATAAGCGACTTGAAAAAATTAAAGTAAATAAGGCACCTGGCCCCGATGGCATAC
Source organism: Ascaphus truei (assembly GCF_040206685.1). Lineage (NCBI taxonomy): Eukaryota > Metazoa > Chordata > Amphibia > Anura > Ascaphidae > Ascaphus > Ascaphus truei. The sequence goes on along the minus strand of NC_134483.1, from coordinate 384,708,576 downwards.
ATCCAAGAGTTCTGAAGGAGTTAAACTCAGTAATAGTCAAACCATTATATTTAATATTCAAGGACTCCATTTCCACAGGCTCAGTACCACAAGATTGGCGTAAAGCAGATGGGGTGCCTATATTTAAAAAAGGAGGTAGATCACAACCGGGAAATTACAGACCTGTAAGCCTGACTTCAATAGTAGGGAAACTACTTGAAGGTTTAATACGAGATAATATTCAGGAATACCTAATGGAAAACAAAATTATTAGTAATAGTCAGCATGGATTTATGAAGGATAGATCTTGCCAAACTAACCTTATTTGTTTCTTTGAGGAGGTAAGTAGGAATTTGGACCATGGTAATGCGGTTGATGTGGTCTACTTGGATTTTGCAAAGGCTTTTGATACGGTTTCGCACAAGAGGTTGGTGTACAAAATAAAGAAAATTGGACTCAGTAATAATATATGCACCTGGATTGAAAACTGGTTAAAGGACAGACAACAGAGGGTTGTCATAAATGGAACTTTTTCAGGTTGGGCTAAAGTCGTGAGTGGAGTACCTCAGGGATCGGTACTGGGACCCCTGCTTTTTAACTTGTTTATTAATGACCTTGAGGTTGGGATCGAGAGCAAAGTCTCCATCTTTGCTGATGATACTAAATTGTGTAAGGTAATAGAATCAGAGCAGGATGTAATTTCTCTTCAGAAGGACTTGGAGAGACTGGAAACGTGGGCAGGTAAATGGCAGATGAGGTTTAATACAGATAAATGTAAGGTTATGCGTTTGGGATGCAAGAATGAAAAGGCGACTTACAAATTAAATGGAGATATATTGGGGGAATCCTTGATGGAGAAGGATTTAGGAGTGCTTGTAGACAGCAGGCTTAGCAATAGTGCCCAATGTCATGCAGTAGCTGCAAAGGCAAACAAGATTTTATCTTGCATCAAACGGGCAATGGATGGAAGGGAAGTAAACATAATGATGCCCCTTTACAAAGCATTAGTAAGACCACACCTTGAATATGGAGTACAATTTTGGACAATCCTAAGAAAAGACATTATGGAACTAGAGAGAGTGCAGAGAAGAGCCACCAAATTAATAAAGGGGATGGACATTCTAACTTATGAGGAGAGGCTAGCTAAATTAGATTTATTTACATTAGAAAAGAGGCGTCTAAGAGGGGATATGATAACTATATACAAATATATACAGGGACAATACAAGGAGCTTTCAAAAGAACTATTCATCCCACGGGCAGTACAAAGGACTCGGGGCCATCCCTTAAGGTTGGAGGAAAGGAAATTTCACCAGCAACAAAGGAAAGGGTTCTTTACAGTAAGGGCAGTTAAAATGTGGAATTCATTACCCATGGAGACTGTGATGGCAGATACAATAGATTTGTTCAAAAAAAGGTTGGACATCTTTTTAGATGGGAAAGGTATACAGGGATATACCAAATAAGTATACATGGGAAGGATGTTGATCCAGGTATTAATCCGATTGCCAATTCTTGGAGTCAGGAAGGAATTAATTTTTCCCCTTAATGGGGTTTTTTGTTTGCCTTCCTCTTGATCAATAAGTAAGTATAGATATAGGCTAAAGTATCTGTTGTCTAAATTTAGCATAGTTTGAACTTGATGGACGGAAGTCTTTTTTCAACCTCATCTACTATGTAACTATGTAACTATGTAATATAGAACAAAATAATCTATGGAAATGTAAAAAAAAAAAACAAATTAAACAAGATGTTGATAATGATTGTGTGTGCAATCTGTGCGTTAGAAATATACAATGATATGACATTTAAGAGATCATATATTTCAGAAGATCAGAGTAACCTATGTGCCTTTCAAAAATTTGCAGACACAGCAAAAGAAATAATTTTTTTAAAGTTTATATTCTAACAAAGCAGAATGTACTGCACCAATATGCAGTGAATACGTAGCAGTGCTGTCTGATTTTATCTTTTCCTTATATAACAAATCTTCTCATTTACATTTAATACAGCCACAAAAGAGGGCACTCAAACCATTCTGGTGGTTTCAACTTTTTCTCAGAAAACTCTATCGTTTTCTTTGAAAGTGTGTTTTTGCAGCTTTTTTGCAATTTAACTGCGGTCTGTAGTCATTTGCTCCCTGACACCTTTCACTGATGTTCCTTCATTTTCCGGGAGTGAGCATGGGGTTAAAGCTATGGGAAGAGTTAAGTAGTGAATTCTGTTCATTTTAATTACTAAAGTAGCAGCACAGTAAAGACAAATACCTGAACAGCCATAATGAAAAAAGGCTACGAGGCAAACGTAATCTGCGAATTAATGTGCGAATTATAATTTCCTTAAAAAAAATCCAAAGTCATACTCATTCCATTTTGGAGGTTACTCCAATGACAAGTACTACAGAGAAGAAGACCTTTTAGGCCTCGGCCAGGGTTCCTGCTGGCGTGCGGAGGCGTGTCGGCGGGCGGGCCAGTGACATCACGGAGAAGGTTCGCCCTCATTGGACGAACCGCTCACGTGACCGGCCCTGCGCTCCGGCAAGCGCTTGATTTGAAAATTTACCTAAGACCTACGCTTCCGCGCGCTTACGGAAGCGTAGGCGAGCCCCTACTAAAGCCGCTCTCATTGCGGCTGTAGGGGCTCACAGGTAAGTACAAGCGCGCCTCAGCACGGGTCAGTGCGTAAGCGCTGACCATGCCCGAGGCCTTAGAGTTGGTTTCAGATGCAGATGAGTCTAACTTTTAAAAACTTTTTTACATTCCCTTAAGTAATCAGTGTCAGAGTTAAGTTCTGGGCCTCCACATTTTCTATATTTATTTTGACATGAAGAATTAATTTGGACATAGTTCAAGGAGTAATGCAACATTTTGAATTGTATTTCTCCTACATCTACCAATAGAAAACAGACAATACTTTTCTTCACAAGACGTGTGGTACGAATTTGGGTAAAAACCAAGTCTCCCTATATTAGCAAGCTGTACAAAGATCTCTACGCTATGTCTGTAGGAAGATATGACACAATTAAGAAAAATTATTTAAAATGATTGGATAAATAACATTTATTTTTAACATATTTTTTGTAAATGTAATATCCTCTTGAGTATTGAAAGTATGTGAGTTTGCTCTTCTAATATGTCCTGGAAAACTACACCTCCCATGATGCTGTAAGGGACAAGGACCGATGACTCTGCAGGGGAGGGGAGATATAAGAGGCTGTAACTTTTGCTAGAACTCTCTCTCCCTGACTTCCACAAAGAATCTCTGGGATATAACACCTGAGTCATCCCAAAGGTGTCTCCCTAAGGGAGGAATCCCAATATGCCTTCATTGCCTCTGTGCACCAAGCCAGCATGGAATGAGTTAACAGCATTAGGACAAAAGCCACCTCAATAACCTCCTGGAGTCCATCTGCCTCTTCCCCCTGCATGTCGGATTGAGGTACTGTGTGTTGCCATGCTGATTTTTTTATTTCCACAAAGAACCTCTAGGACACTTGAATCGCTACAAAGGCATTAGCCATTTGCTGCCGTTCACTGATGTTTGGCTATGTTACAGCTGCTCTATTGCTTCCGATACTCACCAACAACACTCTCACCCCCCTGCACCCTGTAAACTAGGATGGAGGGGGGGAGGGGAATGAAACAACGAACTAAATAGAATAGATGAAATAACACGGGGTTATGAAGGAAGAATGGGGGCAAGTATGAGTTTGACCAGCAGCGAGACACCCATAGTAAATACAGATAATGCTAGAAAACTTCTAAAGACTTAACCAAATTGGCGCAGAAAGGAAGGAGCAGATAGGATAATAGTACAGTCTGAAAAAAAACTTAAATGCATGCTTGCTAATGCAAGAAGCCTGACAGATAAAATGGGGGAGCTTGGATTAATAGCTGCAAGGGAGCAGTAGGATATCATAGGCATTACTGAAACATGGTGGGATGAAACTCATGACTGGGCAGTTAATTTAGAGGGTTATTCCCTTTTTCGGAAGGATCGAGTTAATGGAAGAGGAGGTGGAGTATGCTTATATGTTAAACCGGATCTAAAACCTATTATAAGGGAAGATTTTGATGACGGGAATTATGATAATGTAGAGACCTTGTGGATAGAAATTAGTAGTGGAGGTAAATGTATATGTAACCCTTGTTCCCCCCCCCCCCCCCCTAGCCCCAACTGATGTATCTAGGGTGCGTGAGGGCAGATTACATGGTGATGGGTGGTGCATACCTGTTGGAACAGGAGGGCCTGAGCTTCCTGCGATGTTATGGGGGAGACAGGACCAGGCTTCTGAGGTATGGGCCTCCATGTGGTTTTAATGGTGCAGCGCCTCCATCTTCTATAATTCCCAGGGATGTGGGAAGAGACCCTTATAGAAGAACCCCCTTGGTCCCGGGGTGAATACTCCAGAATCACTCGGCACAATGTTGAAAGCAACAGAGTCTTTATTGTACTAACTGTCGGCAGGGCAGTATAGCAGCACAGCAATACAGTTACACGATATGCCTCCTCCTCCTCTCCCACCAGATCGTTCTCCTCAGGATGGTCTGAAGGGTATCTTTCTCCCTGCCTCCACCCGCAGCCAAGGGCGCCACGGGTGGGGCTAGCTCTTCCCTCACCCCCTAAGCAGGGCGAGAGGCATGGATCCACCTCTGAACTACTAGGCCCTACTCCTCAGAAACCTAACTACACTCTCTCTCTCTTACTATCTGACTGTCCAGCCATACACTCCAGCCTTCCATCGGACCTCCTGGACAACTCTCTCCTGACTCACTCCTCTCTCTCTTAGGCTTAGAGCTGAACTCTCTTCGGCGTAGAACCGAACTGAACTAGTCATAGAACCGAACTGAACTGACTGACTGCAGAGCACACAGGAACCGCTACTAAGTTTGGTCAGCCCGCCCCTCATGACATCAACAAGACCTCCCCTCTGCACAGGCCGGCAGCAGAGACAGGCTTGTATCAATCAAGCAGGCAGGGCTTTGCAAGGGGGGAAAACCCACGATTACTACTGGGGCCTGCCTTTAACAGGGCTTACCACAGTAGTAGGAAGATTTAGTAGCCCGTGCTATTTACAGGGGGCTACATATAAAGAAAATGTTTGTAGGTATACGCTATAAACCACCACATACTGTATCTGTGACATTGAGGAAGCTAAAATACTTTTGCAAATGAAGAAGGCATCAAAACTGGGTCATGTTTGCATAATGGGTGATTTTAATTATCCAGCATTAAACAGGCAATGGATGGAAGGGAAGTAAACCTAATCATGCCCCTTGTAAAGCATTAGTAAGACCACACCTTGAATATGGAATACAATTTTGGGAACCACTCCTTAGAAAAGACATTATGGAACTAGAGAGAGTGCAGAGAAGAGCCACCAAATTAATAAAGGGGGTGGACAGACGAATTTATGAGGAGAGGCTAGCTAAATTAGATGTATTTACATTAGAAAAGCGGGGCTATGATAACTATATACAAATATATGCGGGAACAGTACAAGGAGCTTTCAAAATACTGTAACTATTTATCCCAAGGACGGTACAAAGGACTCGGGGCCATCCCTTAAGGTTGGAGGAAAGGAGATTTCACCAGCAACAAAGGAAAGGGTTTTTTTTTACAGTAAGGGCAGTTAAAATGTGGAATTTATTACCCATGGAGACTGTGATGGCAGATACAATAGATTTGTTCAAAAAAGGTTGACATCTTTTTAGAAAGGAAATGTATACAGGGATATACCAAATAAGTATACATGGGAAGAATACTGATCCAGGGAGTAATCCGATTGCCAATTCTTGGAATCAGGGAGGAATTTATTTTTCCCCTTATGAGATATCATTGGATGATATGTCACTGGGTTTTTTTTGTTTGCCTTCCTCTGGATCAATATACTGTAAGTATAGATATAGGACAAAGTATCTGTTGTCTAAATTTAGCATAGGGTGAACTTGATGGACGCATGTATTTTTTCAACCTCATCTACTATGTTACTATGTTACTATGTTACTATGTTACTATGTTACCCAATGTCAACTTACCCTGCCTATAGATCGTAAGATCTTTGAGGCAGGGCCTCTTCTAACACACTGAAGGTCTATCGCACTCTTCTAACAGAATTGTAATCCTATCTGTAAATGTTACTTATACCCATAATAATATCTCTGAGTGTTCATTAAATATTTGTAAACTGAATGTGTATAACCTTTGTTCATTTAATGCAAACATTTATTATTATAACTCTGTGTTTTTCCTGTCTGTCTCTTGTGTAACAGAATAATTGTATTTAATTGTAGTTCTAAAACTGACTGTAAAATATTGTGATACCACCTTAAGTGGAGGCCTGTATTAAGTTAAAAAATACATGATGATGATGATGATGATGATGATGAGTATGGGTAGTGACTGATGAGGAATTAACAGCACTCCCTCTCCAAGTTTCCAGATCTTTCCCTTAGAAACTTCAGAATCAGCTTGACATGGGAGACTGGATTGCTGTAACCTGCAAAATCCCTCCTGTGTTTAGAGCAATACTGGGAAACATCCAGCTAGGTATCCTAGTAGAGCGGGTACTGTTCCTGAGCTAGAATCCTGGCCTTGTCAGTAGGGACATAAGCCATACAGACTTGCATTATCTTTCGAATAGAAGGAGCTGGACAGAGGATCACCATCCCAGTTTGGTTACATGGAGGACCGTGACCAGCGAGTGACCGGAGTGTGAGTTCATCAGGGGACTACCCCTGCCATGTTATATAGTTAGATAGATCAGGGATCAGGTTTGTGACTTAACCACTGAATATATTATTTAGTATTTCCATCCTGACCAAGGACTTGATATTTACTACATATCATTCTTGGTATGGAACTTGTGGGTATTGAAATAGCAGTTCACTGCAGGTTTTTTCTTTAACAATATTTTGTGGGAGACATCTATAATCTCTTTACTGAGCTCAGAATACAAATGTCCCTTTTTGTGATTGTAACAGGTTGAATATAAGACACCAGCCCTATGCCTGGCAGACCTATGTGTAGGTCTGCAGAGCAGCAGTGACCGGGTTAAAATTCAGCTGGGAAAAGGTCTTGTTAATTGGTCAGGTCCCAGCTGCCTTGTTAAGGAGCTTTAATAACCCAGGCTGCTCACACATGCCTGGCTGTCTGAACCAGTAAGGCCACATCCATAGAAGGACAAGCAGCGCTGAGCCGTGCGGATGCTCCGCGCTGAGCCCCGGTATCCTCAATGAGGATGTCTTTAGAGGGGGCTCACTCAATCGTCCGCAGGCGTGCTGACGAGTTGGATTTTTCAGCCGACAGCCAAACTGTTTTTCAGCGCGCTGTCGGCTGAAAACTTCCAATCAGCGCGAAGCAGCGTCAACGTCACGGCGCCGTGACGTTGACGTCGGTGCGTCGTGGGCGATTGGCCCAGTGACGTCACTGCCCCGCCTCCCCCCGCCTCCCGATCGCGGACGCTGGCTCGCCTGCATGGGCATGAAATCGCTCATGCTTGATCAGGTGAGCATCAGCATCCGCGCGGCTCAGCGCTGCTCCACATTCTATGGACGCAGCCTAAGACACACTAGAACTCTGCAGGAAACTGCTTGCTGTAAAGGTCTGTCTTTCCTATAATTCCTGTTTACTATATTAAGACTCTGGACTTTGAACAGCCATTGTTGGGAAAAGGGAAAAGCCCTGCTCAGGACTGATCTTTCTATTTGTTTATGTTTGCTGAAAAGAAGCTGTACTATTTTTGTATGCAATATTTTGACGCTAAATAAACATGTCAATTCAGAAACCCATGTGTCCCTGCAACATATGGTGTTACCAGTTGGATTTTGAGCGGCCCCTGCATCCAAAGGGCCCAAAAAAACAAAAAACAAAACAAAATGGAACATTTTTTAAAATAGTTTTTGTGCGAGCAGGCCAAACAGCAGGGATTGTTAATGCAGGAGCAGTCCAAACAGCAGGGACTGTTAATGCAGGAGCAGTCCAAATAGCAGGGACTGTTAATGCAGGATCAGTCCAAACAGCAGGGACTGTTACTGCAGGAGCAGGCCAAACAGCAGGGACTGTTAATGCAGGAGCAGTCCAAACAGCAGGGACTGTTACTGCAGGAGAAGGCCAAACAGCAGGGACTGTTAATGTAGGAGCAGTCCAAACAGCAGGGACTGTTACTGCAGGAGCAGGCCAAAAAGCAGGCAGAGCAAGAAAAAAAACAAGCAATGCAAAACCAACTACTATTGCAACAAGTCCAACTCTTAATCCAGCAGCAGATAGCACAGGATGAGCGGAGGACCAGGCTACTAACTCAATCCCCTTTTCTGCCAGTCCAGAACTTCAAAACAAACCCCCGGTCCTCCTGAGGAAAATGAGTCCGGATGAGGATCCAGAGGCTTTTCTATTGACGTTTGAAAGGGTTGCTGAAGCCCAGGGCTGTCTTCAGATCGCTGGGCAGCCACTTTGACCCCGTTCCTCATAGGAGAAGCCCAGGCCTCATATCAGGGCCTACCAGCGGATCAGGCTATGGACTATAAACAAGTAAAAGCAGCTATACTGAATCGCTTAGGTCTGATCCCAGAAACCTACCGGCAGCAGTTCCGGAACCTGAAGTACACCTCTAAGATGAGGCCCTGGGTCTTTGCACAGCGGTTACTGGACTTGTGTACTTGCTGGATACCCGAGCAGCGCACTAAGGAGAGTGATTCTCGAACAATTTGTTTTGTGACAATTCCTACAAGTGATAACCCCTCCTGCACACACTTGGGTAAAACGCAATGCGGCTAAAACCCTAACTTTGGCAGTACAGCTCATTGAAAACTTCCTCGGGCCGAGGATCATGATAGCTTCCTGGATCACGGCGGACCCGACTCCACCAAGGCCGATGGATGCCCAAAGAGGGAGACTGGACAAGTGGGTAAACTACAACCCATCCATACGTAACCGTCAAGTCCCATGAAAGGAGCAGTTGACCCCACAACAGAGAAGTCCAGATGCCGCTCCCCGTCGAGACCCTCGTCTACTTCCTGATGACAGCTCATCGCCAAACGAGAGATACTTCAGAAGGCGTCGCACGTAGGACCCGCCCAACTCCAGGTCTCCAGTATCTGGTCCGCTGTGCGGTATCCATGGAAAACCTTGGTGAAAGATACCGCGTCATGTTCTACCTGTGGGGAACAAGCCATGGTCACATGGAGTGCCCGCAGATGGATTGTTCCTTCAGCAGGACCGTTGCCTCAGACTTCCCCAGAGAAAGCTGCAAGCCCTGGCTACGTCCAGTCCTGATTGGGGGTAAAACCGTTCAGGCCCTTGTGGATTCAGGCTCTGGGAAAACGCTGCTCTTCCAGGAACTGTTACCACCTGACGTGCTTACTATGACTCCCCATGTAGCATAGAGTGTATACACGGTGATGTAAAATGGTATCCAATTGCCAAAATCCTGCTACAGGTAAAAGGCCAGGCTTGAAGTAGGAGTCACTCCTTGGCTCCCTGCCCCAGTTTTGCTTGGTCGGGACTGGCCCTTTTTTTCAAACCTGCTTGCTCCCTCTCAGAAGGAGCCTCATTCTCTGGTACAGGAGAAGCCTGGTAAACTGTTCCCCTTCTCGGCAGATGTATTCCCCAGTAGTCACTGGGTTCCAAAGACTCGGAGGCAAAGATGCTGTGACAAACAGGACTGGTTGCAGAAATCTGGGACTCCAGGTGGCCATACTAATAGACAGAAGTCACAGGTAATGACTGGGGATGGCCAGAAGGAGGGAGAAATGGAGGCTGGGGATTTACCAGAGCTATGTCTCTCTGATTTTTGCCAGAGGCAGAGGGAAGACGCAGTCCTTGCCAGAAAATATGAGAAAGTGGTAAACACGAATGACCAGATATTGAATGCACACGGGGTAATGGTGTTCCCTCATTTTGAATTGTCAAATGATATTCTGTATAGGGTGAACAAGCAGACAGAAACAGGAGAGGTCACCAGACAAATCTTGGTTCCCAAGGTGTTTGTTAAAACTGTCTTCAACCTAACCCATACTGTCCCTTGGGGTGGTCACCTCGGTAGAGATAAACCATGAACCATAATTTGTTCTGGTTCTATTGGCCAGGGATGCATAGTGATATTGCTAAATTATGTGTGGCATGTCCTGAATGTCAGCTAACCAGTCGAAGGGACAAAAACCAGCCCCTTGGTTCCTATACACTTGGTCTAAGTTCCCTTTGAAAGGTTTGGAGTTCACTTGGTAGGACCTCTAGAGCCTTCTACGAACGATCACGGGTTTATTCTGGTAATAGTAAACTATGCAACAAGATATCCTTTGGCGTTCCCCCTGAGGACAGCAACTGCGAAGTAGCCAACAAATTGTTGGAGCTTTTCTCACGGGTTGGACTTCCAGGTCAATGCAGTATCCAAGTTTGATGCATATCCGATGCCAAGGGTGGATGAGTTAATTGACGCCCTTGGTACAGAGGAGTATATCCATGCTGGACCTAACAAAAGGATACTGGCAAATACCTTTAGAGGAGAAGTCCAAATGCAAAACCGCCTTTGCCACTCCGATGGGTTTATACCAGTTTGTGACACTGCCATTTGGACTGCATGGAACCACGGCCATGTTCCAGAGAATCATGGATAAAGTGCGGAGACCTCATAGGGCTTATGCCGCAGCCTACATGACATAGTCATTTATAGTAAATACTGGCGGGCCCATCTAAATAGGCTTAAAGCAGTCCTCAGGTCTCTAAGAGAGGCAGGGCTCATAGCCAACCCTAAGAAATGTGCCTCAGGCAAGGCGGAAACCAAATACTTAGGTTATGCAGTGGGAGGTGGAAAAGTAAGGCCACTAGCTGAGAAGGTAGCTGCCCTGAAAGAAGTTCCAACCCCCGAACAAAAACACAGGTATGCTCTCTGTTAGCAGAGTACAATCGGCGGTTCATCCCTAACTACTCTGAAGTTGCGGTACCACTAACAGACCTCACAAAAAAGTGTCCATCTACACAAGTGGTATCGTCTAGGGCAGCGGTGCGCAAACTGGGGGGCGCGACCCCCAGGTGGGGCGCGAGACTGCCGACGGGGGGGGCGCGGGGTTTACAGAGGCCCCGCGCGCTTCCCGAAGGCACTTCAATTAAGTGCCGGGGGAGCTGCAGGGCCTCTGTAAACCTTACTTACCTTGGCTCCGGCGGCTTCCTTCCTGCGTCGCCATGGCAACGCGGCATCAAAATGACACGCGAGGTCATGTGACATCACGTTGCTATGGAAACGTGACGTCATGAAGCCGGAGCGCGGGTAAGTGGGGGTTAGGGGGGGGGCGCGGGAGTGAGGGAACCGCCGGCAGGGGGGCACAGGGAAAAAAGTTTGCGCTCCCCTGGTCTAGGGAATGCCAGAGAGCCTTTGAGTAGGTAAAAAGGTGTCTATCAGACGTCCCGTCCATAGAAGCCCAAACTTGAATAGGCCTTTTATTGTGCAAACCGATGCATCAGAGATGGGGCTAGGGGCAGAACTGTCGCAACATTTTGAGGGGGTAGAACATCCGATCCTTTTTCTGAGTAGGAAATTGTTCCAGAGGGAAAAACTACTCAGTGGGAGAAAGAGTGACTCGCAGTGAAGTGGGTAATTGAGGCCTTGAGGCATTACCTGGCAGGAGTCCATTTTACCTTGGTGACAGACCATGCTCCATTAAAGTGGTTAAATTCAATGAAAGACTCAAATGATAGGATGACCAGGTGGTATATGGCCCTCAAACCCTCTTGAGATTCAGCACAGGCCTGGAAAGGAAAACGTGAATGCTGATTAGAGAAGGGGTGGATGGTTGGGCTCCAGCCACACACTAACAGGGGAGGAATGTAACAGGGTGAATATAAGACACCAGCCCTATGCCTGGCAGACCAATTTTATGTCTGTAGTGCAGCCATGACCGGGTTAAAATTCAGCCAGGAAAAGTTCGTTAATTGATCAGGTCCCAGCTGCCTCGTTAAGGGGCTTTAAAAACCAAGGCTGCTCATACATGCCTGGCTGTCTGAACCAATGAGACACACTAGAACTCTGGAAGAAAACTGCTTGCTTTAAAGGTCTGTCTTTCCTATAATTCCTGTGTACTATATTAAGACTCTGGACTTTGAGCAGCCCTTGTTGGGAAAAGGGAAAAGCCCTGCTCAGGACTGATCTGTCTATTTGTTTATGTTTGCTGAAAAGAAGCTGTATTATTTTTTTATGCAATATTTCTGACGCTAAATAAACAAGTCAATTCAGAAACCCACGTATTGTTGCATTTGACTCTGCAACAGTGATGTTTTCAGAAGAAAGCTGAACTATATGGTTATGCTGATTTTAAGATCTGTATTGAGTGTGCCAGGGGTTGCTGGGCAGATTACATTGCCATAACAACCATATTCTGGGCTGGCTGTCAATTACCATGTAGTTGCAACAATGTATAACTCCATAGACCAGTGATTTTTAACCGGGGTCCGGGTTCCGTGGGCACCCTTAGGGGTTACGTCAAGGGGGAGAGCTGAGACAACTGTCCGAACTCTCCCAGGCACGGGCATACCCCACACAGCAGTGACCTGGCAGCAGCCCAGCTCAGTAAGCAGCAGCAGCCAGGTCACTACTTTCTTTTCTCTCCCTCCTCCTTTCGGTGCCTGAAGTCTTGTCCAAGGGGGGGGAAGAGAGATGGGGGGAGAGAGGGACAGATGAGGGAGAGAGAGGGGGACAGATGGGGGAGAGACAGAGAAGGATGGCAGGGAGAGAGAATCTGGTTGCGGTTCCCCAGAATTTTCACTATGTATTTCTAGGGTTCCTTAACTAATAAAAGGTTGCAAACCACTGCCACAGACAGCCCTTTGGCAGTTAATAAACTCGTTTACTTTATTAGAAATGTCTGCAATTACTGGTGTGCACAGTTCAATCTGTCAAGAAGGGAGATTGTTTAGCTATCCTAACTGGAGTTCTGCCCTGGGAACATATGTCTTACTATCCGTGAATTTGTGGGTTCACATCTGGGTGCATAAGACAATGAATGGAGGAGATCTTTATTTATAAAACTGGTTGCGCTATATTTTATTATTGTTATCTTCCATACACCATATGAGTTGCGCTCCTAATATTCAGAGAGATATGTTAAACTGTGTCGGAGATTCAGTAAGCCTTTTTGACAAACAATGTGAACCAGATTTACGAAGCAGTTTCTTACAGTTGAAGCAACAGTGAAATAATTTGAGGCAAAGCATAACTTTTTTCTTCACATGAATACATACTGTAGACTATGTTGTTTTATATTATGTTGCTTACAGTATTTCTTCTTCTTCTTCGGAATTTCCATAGAAGTTTTTCATCTTTGCAGTATTTTGTCTTTTCTGCCATTTGAGAAATTTCACAATGTATTCATTAACTTTACATTACAGAACCCCTCAATATCAGCTATTTTATGAAAAAAATAAAATAGTAAGAAGGAAAAAGAAAAATCAGATGATAAATACCGGTGCAGCATGTCGTGGTATAGTACAAACAAGCCGGCTCCATGAAAATCACCACAGGACATTCTGAATTCAGCATTGGTGGAGCTGAGAAACAGCACTTCTCTCAATCGCCTACAAGCATTAGATATTCAGCGACGAGTTAGAGAGATTCATGGCTGCAAGCCAAATTTAGCTAAAAAAGATTTATTGCAGCTTATTAGAAAGGTCAGGACACCCTCCCAAAAGGTTCTGATACACCATGTGTCATCATCAGGGGGATATCTGGTAACCAAAGCACAAACCTATTTATACACATCTGTTAAAGTGACAAGCAACAAACCTAATAAATGTGAAATAAACATTGATTTACAAATATACACTCCAATTGCAATCTTTGTCCAAACCACACTTTTTCGAGGCAGCTAATTCCTGTATCCAAAACATAGGCGATTGGGGTGGGGCGGCTCCGTGGGCCATTGCTGCGGCTCCGTGGCTGTCGGTGGCTCCCAAGCTCCCTGACCATCTGCAATACTCTCCTTCCATCTGCTGGTGCTGGTATCAACCTTCCTCCCGTCCGGATTAGGGAGCTGCAGAGTCCCCAGACCGACTCCTCACCCCAAGGTAAGAGAGTGTATGTGTGTATTGTGTGAATTGTGTGGGTTGGAGTGAGTGAGAGGAGGCGTTTTACCTTCTCCAGACTGGGAAATTATGTTAAATGATGGAACGACATCACCCAGGGACGCATTGCCATTGCAACGTGATGTCACATCAGATGTCAGAACCACAAAAGTCAATCAAATTACATCTGATGTACAAACAGAGAAGATTCGCATTTCATTGTAATTCCACTGGGGGGAGATTTCCCTTTCAAGAATTACAAATATTGCTTTAAAAGAAAGGCAAATTACTGGCAATTTGTATATTTTTATGGGGGTTCGGAGGGGGAGGACTGGAGTTTGAATGGAAACCCCCCCAGGACCAAATAACTAATGACAGTAGCATGTTTAGAAGGTTAAATGTACAGTAAATTATTAGTGCCTTTAAAAATAATAATAATAATTAAATAAAACATGTATAAGGATATTTAAATAATTGTTAATAAAAGTTCTGTTTTCAATTCTATAGAAATGAAATACTTTGAAGGGATTCATATCTATGTTTAACGATACGTAAATAAGTGCAAATTCATTGTAGGTTGTGACACCAACATTCAAGTTCTTCATACACATATAAGAACCTCATAGATTTCTTCTTCGGGTATTGTCACAGGAGACCAGGTTATTTACACCTTTTTACCGGGATAATTCATTGAGCAAAACAAGGTAGAGAAATAAATTGTAATTTATTCGGCATAAATTTGCTTACACACAATGGAACACAAAATACAGAAGAAAAGACACACTTACTTTGGGTCTGGGGTATGAAACTAGACTTTCCTAGGGCCAGGGAACTCTTTGGGAGAGTTTTACCCTGATCGGGACTTAGCCCGGAATCTCCTAGAACCCAAATCGGTAAAAAATTCCATACGCCACCGCAACGTTCCCTTCTGAGAACTTGGTCTCTCCTGACCATGAGTCAGCCCAAATCTCCTGGAAATCAAATCGCCATAAAATCCCAGCCGCGTCCGCTACGTTAGTTTCTCAGAACTTGGGCGCAAAAATCGGGACTTTGTCACTTGTGGGCAGGCTGTTCAGGCTTGAAATCGAAGCTGGTTGCTTTGCTATTACAAACAAAGCATCTTTGAAAAGCCCCCCCATGCTCTTTCAGCTCAGACTCAACGGGAACACACAATCTGATTGGCTCAGGGCTTCTTATAGTATTCTCTGCTTCATTCATAAAATAGAAGCAGAGCGAACAGCCAATCAGCGCATGGGAACTTTCCCAAGCAGCCAATCTGAGCCGAGCCAGCTAGAAAAGCCGGGTTAGCGGGAAATTTGAAACAGCTAAGGGGTATGCGCAAACCTGTCACATACCCCCACAGCCATCCCAATACCACTCACTGGGCAGGCTCCACTTTGTCTGACAGAACAAGTGGAATCCCGGAGGACTGTTATTGATCTCCGGACCTAGAACTCCTCCTTTCCCGGCTGACCAAATGCTGTTCACACCTCTGGGCATCCTCTGGCTGCTTTGAACTCTGGTGTCCAGCAGACTTACCGGCGCTTATGGGTTTGCTCGGGCTGCCTGTTTGGACATCGGTTCCGAATGTAAAAACATATTACACTTCATTAAAGTATATTGTAATACACTCTGAGTCTTGGGGTACAAGGAACAGAAAAGGAAAAATGTAGTCTCTTTATTTCTGCCTGTCTTATTTCCCCACACACTATCCCTGTGACTCAGTTTGGACTCGCAGAACCCCCCAACCTTATATACTGATGGGCACCTGCAATCCATATTCTGGTTGTGGGTCACCTTGGCACTAGCTGGGGTACCCCCCTTAACCTATGGATTCCCTCAGCTACAGGAATACATATTTATCCCTGTGCCTCATTCTCTTTTCTGGGCTCAAGGGGAGGTATTGCCGGGACAATGTGCCTACCTGTATCCGAGAATCAGGCATGATTCACGGGTAGAGAAAAAGTAGGTAGGGCGGTTCACAGCCGTCCGTGGGGTAAGGAAATGCGCAATAAATGAATAAAAACAGTCTTTAATGTGCTCTAGACATTACAAAATGCCACAAGAACACTCTGATGCGTTTGGTCCTGTAACTAGGACTTTGTCAAAGAGTGATTCCCGGGTACATTTATGGGAGGACCGGCAACTCCAGACCCAAACCTCCTAGGCATATTCTGTCAACGGTTCCTCTGCAAACCCCCCCTTGAAACTCATACCATAGCAATCCCTGCTTGATGGCATGCCCGGAAAGGGAAAAACACAAAAAATGGTTTTATTGCAGACAGTATAATGCAGTAATACAATGTTACTGGGCCTGTAACAGGGACTTATCACTGTTTGAGAGAAACTGTTTCTAAATACAGCAGGGAGCTGGTTAATTGCAGACAGGCAATTAACTAGACTCCCCCTGGTCACAATAGAGTTCTAAGAAAAGTCTCCTGTTGGAAACAGGAGAGAGATTTCCTGAGTTCACAATTGGGCTGACACAGGAAAACAGAGAAGCCTGCACACAGACACTGTCTTGAGCACAAAGATGTACTGAGATCAAGACATCCAGACACCCAAAGACCTATATTTCCTGGACATAGAGGACCCAGGAACCTGCCAGAGACTGACATGGAGGGCCACCTGCTTAAGGTACCTCGTGAAACTTTGGGGTGATAGGCTGGTAATATCCCTCCAGTCCTGCAGATAGGGTCTGGGGAAGTAAGTTAGCCCGTACAAAGGGATAGGGGTTTGTTATTTTGTTGCTTTTGTATGTTTTGCCTCAGGCTCAATAAAGCCATGATATAATTTCACCCTAAACAGTCTTCTTTTGAATACCTCTGCACACAACTCTAACAGGGCCCAAGAGCTAGCTCTCTTGGATCCTTATATACGGAGCAGGGGTAGCCAAAATGGGCTTGACCTTTATTTTAGAGCCTGGTTACCCCCTCCCATCACAGGTATGTCTTCTCCAGGACCAGTACAGCGTACTACAAATTCGAGCGATGCAAATAAGTAAAAAATTGAAGATTATTGAATTGTTGCAAAAAAGGCAATTGCACTGATGAGTGTTTTTTTTCCTTTATTGTGCGTTTTGTTCTGCTATAATGTTCTGCCACTTTAAAGATCACTGCACAGTCGAATAATTTCTCCTTGCTTATGACATTCTTATGTTTCATTGAGCTACATACCATTCAGACACTGCCGTGGCTCTGATTATATTACAGATCTGAAATGCTTTGAGGGGGTTTCAAATATTGGTTGTTAAACTGAGAGGAAAAAATACAGTAGTCCATAAAAATATGTATTTTATGGCTCTGCACCTCCTATATTAACTGTAGGTGTACAATAGGTAATCTCTGCAATTTCCAAACCTAACCAAGCTGGTCATTTTACTTTCATCTTATACTTGTGCTGGACCCAGTTAAATTATTTCTGTCTGTAGTGCAAATGCCTTTACTTCATTATTCATTTGTGAATAGGATACAGCAGTTTAGTGTTCTTTGAATTCTTTACATTCTTGCATTACAGTAGACTAAGCCGTGCACACACAAAGCACGTTATATAAGTAAATGCCACTTAATCGAAGAGAAATCATGAATGCTTTTATTGTTTTAGCTATCTCTTAAAACACTATTGACAAAGTTGAGAAAAAAGGACATTAAGGGGGGGTATGACATAACAGCACTAGGGTCTAAGCAGCCATTTTGTCTGACTATTTTTGTCAGCCATCTTGTCATTGTTCTAGTCCTTACCTGTCATTTATGTTGTAATGTGCTGTATTTGTGTCATCCATTTTGTCTTCTGTCTGTATGAAAGCTGCATGAAAGTTATAGTGGGTTAAAAGATGTTTCGCTCTCAATGTTTACTGATACCAGCCCTGGCCAGTCCAGCTGCAGAAGAAGGGAGGGGGCATACAGCCTTGAGGAGTGAGATTAGAATTAGAGACGACTTCTCACATTTAATTGCCAGGTGAAGTCTTTAGAAGTGAGATCAGAATTAGAACCGACTTGTCAGCATTCGAGTGTCTGGTGAAATCAGAGATAGAAATAATTTCTCACATTCAACCCCTTAAAGAATGTATGTATAATTTCATTTTTGTTATGTATTACAAGATTATGTTTATTTATTTATTTATAAAATATTTTACTAGGAAGTAATACATTGAGAGTTACCTCTCGTTTTCAAGTATGTCCTGGGCACAGAGTTAGGACAAATAATACATGGTTACAAATATAGTTTCATAAATGAACAGGGTATACATTATATACAAGACATTGCATGCACAGTTAGAGAAGATGTATATTATGGGCGAATGAAACAGTTACAGACCAGATTAAAGTGTGAGACAGCCTTAGATTTGAAAGAACTTAAACTGGTGGTGGATGAGAAAGTCTCTGGTAGGTTGTTCCAGTTTTGGGGTGCACGGTAAGAGAAGGAGAAGGATGTCATAAAGGGGCGTATGCTTTAGTTTTTAGGGTATAAATGTATCTTATACCATATTACCTGTTAGAGAGCTTTTTTATAGAAGCTTTCTCCTGTGTACACTGAATAAACTCATTTGATAACTGAATGTTTTGTTGTAATCTTTTTACAGCTTTCACACTATACATATAAAATAAACCATTACTGAACCAAAAAAACAAAAACAAAAAAACAACACAAAGTATGTATATATGTTACGGATTTTGTATTTGTAACCATGTAACTGTTGTGTCATGTCCCTAACCACCCCACCCTTCTACCCCCCCTTACCTCCCCCCCCCTTTTCTCTTTTAAATCCCTGAATCCCCCCCTCATTCCCCCTCCCCAATGTTATATGTATATTTCAAAATTCTGTAATGTTATCTATTGTATTACAAAAGAAATACAAATGTAACCCCCTTTCCCTATGCCTAAAGGAAATATGCGGGCGACTACGCGTGCTGCTGTACCTGTCTGCTCAAATGAGGCCTAAGCCTCCGTTTCTGGGATCCTGGGGTGAGTTTTATCTCCTTGCGTGCAGCGCCTCCACCTATGAGGGATCCCAACGTTGGCGGGATAACCCCTCACAGGAACCAATACAACAGTAGTAAACAATAACACCACACAATGTATATAACTGATCTTTACTGTACACAATACGAAACACATATAACACACATTACTAAGTAACAACAGTATAGTGCAGTGACCCCAAACAATGAGAGGTTCCCCCAAAGTACTGTGAGTGCCGTGGCACCCATAACACCTGGTGTCCGTTCCAGCAATACCACCCACATGTGAGGTAGCGCTACCTCGTGAGAATGCTGGTGCACATTGGGTACCTGCCGGGGTACTCAGTACCCAGGTGCAGCGTGTAGAAGTGTGTTGGCGTATGTCCCACGCAGCAGGGCCTCCGAAAACAATTCCCCTCTCTCCTAAGGGTCCTGATCCTCATTGTGGGGTGAGCTCCAGCTGGAGTGTTTCACCCAAGTGTTCTGGAATACTACGGCCTGGTCTCAGGCCGCAAAGTGTCGTGTGGAACTGGCGTAGCACTAGTACTAAAGGGGAAGAGTCCCTATCTGGGGCCTTCCCTATAGCACTGAACTTAGATTGGCTCAGGGCCTAGCTGGGGAGGGGGGGGGGGCAAGATCTAGGCCTAGTCCAGGAAGCACTGTTCCCTGGACACTACCTTCTTCCTTCGCTGCTCTGACAGGACTGTCACGAGAGACCAGGCATTTACACCTTTATACTAGGATCATATCACTGAGAGAAACCATATAGTAAAAAAAATTGTCATTTATTCTATTAAAACAGACGAACACACAGTGGATTACAAAATACATGAGAAAAACACACTTACTCGGGTTCTGGGCTGCAAAACTAGCCTTTCCTAGGTGAAACAGTCCATAAAACAAAGTCTTTTGGTTGACCGGGACTTGGCCCGAAATGTACTGTATGAGTATCTCCTTCCTTTCTTGAAAACCGGACTTTCATAAAAACCCTCTCAACCTTATATATGGTTGGAGTACCCCCAGAACCCTTATACAAGGTTCTGGGTGATCAGGCATTAACTGGGCATCCTCCCTTATACTAGGGACCCCTTTACCGTTTCAGGGATACCACACATCAATATGCCCCATTTACCTTTCTGTTCTGTGCTGAAGCAGGGAGTCCTAGAGGTGAGTCGCGCACGCGTTTTCAAGGGGTGATTTTGCCGGAGCAATGTGTCTCAATGAATCCGAGAATCCGACCTGATTCCCGGGTACATTTTTGGGGTATCCAGCAACTCTGGAACCCTGCTACCTAGACACATTCTGCAAAACTTTCTCCGTAAAACCCCCCTTGAAACTCATAGCCTAAAAATCTCTGCATGCTGGCACACCTGGAAAGGTAAAACACAGAAAATTCTTTATTGTCGCACAATTACATAGATTGTATGTACAATAAACAGGTTAAAGAGCTGACACTCTCAAACCCCAAATATGGATCAAAGGTAACCAGCCGGGCATTATACCTTTATTGATGGCCTGGCTACCCCCCTCACTGTCACAAGGACTGACTTGCATGCTCTCTGCACATGGAGGATATCCTGTCCATCTCACCGACAGCATCTCATTGGCTGGGACAGTCCATGTGCAGTCCCTCCCCCTTAGGATTCTGGGACATGTAGTCCCGCTGCGGTATAAGCAGAACTATTCCAAGATGGCCACCACACTCCCGATACTGCGCATGCGCGCCTCGCGGCACTGCGCATGCGCACCTTGCAAACATGGATGCTCCCACACTCCCGATCGCGCGGACCTCCAGTCGAACTACCCAACAGTTTCCCCTTCACCAGAGGTAAGGAGGGGGACTCTGCTGCATCCTCCACCTGGTGGAGACCTCACTGTCCCCGCTTCAGAACACATATACAGGCTCATACAGTATATAATGGAAAATGCATATTATACACACACTTAACTTTGTACAATACATCTAAACCATATTAAATATTTCAGTGAGCACGGTCATTATAGAGGCAAACTGGCTCCGAAACAGCTGCTGAGACTCAAAGTGTGGTGCCCCTAACATATCATACGCCATTCTCGTTGGAGGGCATCTCACTCTTTGACTCCTGTGAGTCTCTTCTCCGACATCTTCTTGGGTGGAGAGGTTACCATTAGCTTGAGGCCCTGGCCCTCTCATAAGGTGTGATTCTTGTGCTACATAGTCTCTAGTAGGAATAAAACTTGGATTCGTTGGATCGAGAGGTCGACTTGTTGAAGCCGCTGGGGAGGGTGCATGGATGACAGGCCTATTACCGATTACTTCTTCTGGGGGTGCCCACCAATCTCCATTTGTAGTGGAAGAAGTTCCTTCCATGGGATTCTGATTATTTTCCATTACAGCATTTAGAATTCTTGAGGGATAGGTAACAACATTTAGTCTCGAGGAGCTATGCATCTGGAATGCTCTCGGAATGGGGTGGCATCGTTCAGTCGGATCGTGTGTTGAGCACTCTTACTGCAACCCACATCCATTTCACTGGTGGAGAACACCTCACTGCTCTCCGCCAGCTTGTCGCTCAGTCGCTTCTTCCACTTGCGGTGGCAAGGATGATTCCCCGAAGACGAATTGAAACCCGGGAGGGGCTTCCCGTACGGTAGCCGCATTCACATGAGCCAGGGATTTTATTTGAGTAACTGGGTATATTCGACCTAGAAATCTTCTGTATAGATACTGTGAATCATCGAGGAAGGGAGAACTGTTGCTTCATTTCTGGTACCACTTTGAAACCTCTCTTTGCATCCTCTTCGGGTGTGGTTTCTAGGGAAATGTACCAGTCTGTTTCATCACGGCATGGGTAGTAAGGTACCGCGGCCATGTGACTCACTCCCCCTGGTGGAATCTCTGTCAACCCCTACTCAAGGTTGAAGAATTGTCCAAACCCTTCTTGGACAGAGATTCTGTAGTACTTTTTGAATACTGGATGAATCTGTAGAGACGATATGGTAAATTCTCTGGCTTCTTGCAGGTAGGCCCGGATAAGGGCTCGCACCACATCCGCCCGCGTTAGTCCCCAATATGATGGGTGTTCCAAGGGTTCGGGATATACCAATGCTCCCAATTCCATGGAGTGAGATTTGTTAGTGTTACGCTGCCGTATATCCAACCATACTTGAATCACACCATTAATGGGGTAGTCTTCGCTACTGAGGCCCCACAACTACATTTTCTTTGCCGACCGCATACGCAGATGCTTGAGGTGCAGATCGTAAAATGGCCAGTAGATGATGGTCGCTTGAGACCCAGTGTCCAGCAATGCGGAGGAATAGATACCCTCCACTAGTACTCGTACTATGGTCGCATGTCATACTCTATTGTAGGCATCCGGTTGGGGCTCCTTTTTGGGGCTAGGCGCAGGGGCTCTATCCGAGGATATGGCCATCTGTTCCGCCATTTGAAAGGTGAAGGCCATGGCCCCAGGGGTGGGGGTCCTTGACTTTGGACAGTCCCATGAAAAGTGACCTTCTTTGTCGCAGTTAAAGCAGCGATTACCTCGGGTCGCAATGGAGCCAGGATTAGAGGCCAAGCTTTGAGGCGTCCGGGGTGTTTGGCGTGGAGGTTCTGGAGGGATATCCTCCTCGGGATTCGCCTTCGCACTACGCTTCTTGGAGGGGGTTCCTTTACTCACTCCTTTGGAAGGCCCTCCGAGACGACTTGGAAATATGAACTCGCAAGATAGCCTCTTGATCTGGTACTTGATCCATTTGGTCTTCAAAATTAGGAGGATGCTCCGTCGAAATTGTGCAGCTGATCCTGATGGCGACCGGTTGCATAGGCAATTGAAGCCGTCGGAGGAACTTCGATAATTCCTCCCCCTCATCTTGTGTAAGGGTGTGGAACTGTGCCATTAGAGTGATGGCATCGTCCTTAACACACTAAGCTTTTGTTAAGGCAAGGATTAGGGTTTGGGCGTTGGCCTCTGCATGACACTCACGGTATAATCTTACCATATTGGCGGCTGGGGGCCGCAGGCACTCCACGATCCGCTGTCTCTTGACTGCGTCAAAGCAGGACCATTCTGAAAGCACTTGTACCACGTTGTCTCTCCACTCCTCAAACTCCTCTTCTCCTAATGTCGTAGGCCATACTCCAGAGAAAGCCTTTTGATTGCGATAGAGGTAGACTTGGGATGACTGCACAAGCTTGTCAGCCAGTTTCTGCATGACATCCCTGAAGTCAGAGTCTCTGACGAGTGGCGACTGGTGCGGTCAGACCGGTGGCTGTGAACTGACCCTGGAGCAGCGACATTTTTCTGAAGCTAACAGATGGGTGGAAGGGTTCAGCCCCCAAAGGCACCTCAGGTGCATGTCCGGGACTAAAATCCTCCATTTTTAATCATAAGGTCGGGGTATATGAACGGACATCCACCGAGCGGTGCTCCAGGGAGCCTGTGCCTGTGGACCATCTTCCTCCTGCATGTCACGGCTGCAGCTAAATAGGATTAGGCTCCATTGGAAGGTGGGATCCCAGTCCATGTCTATGATGTGGACATCAGCGAACCCCAGGAGCTGACCCACTGTTAAACACACGTCGTCTAAGGAGGTGGATATAGGAATATGGCCAACAGCGACCGCGTGGGGTAGAGGTGCTTGGCATTACAGGGCCCACTCGCGGACCCTCTGACTAGACGATAGGGACATGCTCCCTTCTTACTGTGATTTCCAAATTTAGATCGGGCACCAAAGGTCTGAATTTCAGCAGCGCCTCCAAATGTAACCCTCTTTCCCTATGCCTAAAGGAAATATGCGGGCGACTACGTGTGCTGCTGTACCTGTCTGCTCACAGGAGGCCTAAGCCTCTGCTTCTGAGACCCTGGGATGAGCTCTATCTCCTTGCGTGCAGTGCCTTCACCTATGAGGGATTCCACCGTTGGTGGGTTAACCCCTCATAGGAACCAATACAACAGTAGTAAATAATAACACCACACAATGTATATAACTGATCTTTACTGTACACAATATGAAATACATATAACACTCACTACTAGGTAACAACAGCATAGTGCAGTGACCCCAAAAACTGAGTGGTTCCCTCAAAGTACTGATGGTGCTGTGGCACCAACAACCCCTGATGTCTGTCCCAGCAATCCCATCCAAATGTGAGGTAGTGCTACCCCCTGTGAATGTTGGTGCACGTTGGGTACCTGCGTGCGTACTCCAGTACACAGGTGCAGCGTGTAGAGGTGCATTGGAGTAGGTCCCATGCAGCGGGGCCTCTGACAACAATTCCCCTCTCTCCTACGGGTCCCGATCCTCCTTGTGGGGTGAGCTCCAGCTGAAGTGTCTCACCCAAGTGTCCTGGAATACTAAGGTCTGGTCCCAGGCCGCAGAGTGCCGTGTGGCTGTCTGTCCACCGGCGTAGCACTAGTACTAAAGAGAAAGAGTCCCTATCTGGGGCCTTTCCTATAGCAATGAACTTAGATTGGCTCAGGGCCTAGCTGGGGCTTAAGGGGCAAGATCTAGGCCTCGTCCAGGAAGCACTGCTCCCTGGACACTACTTTCTTTCTTCGCTCCTCTGTCAGGACTGACTCGCGTGCTCACTGCACGCGGATATCCTGTCCTTCTCACCACCAGAATCCAATTGGCTGGGAAAGTCCATGTGCAGTCCCTCCCCCTGAGGATTCTGGGACATGTAGTCCGAGTGCTGTATATGTGGAGCCATCCCAAGATGGCCACCACAATCCCAAACCGCGCATGCGCGACTTGCAAATATGGCCACCACGACACTCCCGATAGAGCACAGCTCCGGCCAGACCACCCAACAGTTTCCCCTTCCCCAGTGGTAAGGAGGAGGACTCTGCTACACAAAGTTGGAAAAAAAAAACCCACTATACATATGACATTATGTAGAGGTGGGTAAAGTTATTCTACTCTGCAAGGCGACCTTCATTGTGTAAACATTGTGTATTTATTACCCTGAGCTTTGCTGAACAGCAACTACTGTAAGTGCTGGTTTTAACCTATGTCAAACTCTCATATTTTAGTTTTATGTTTTTTTCTATCATAATACCTTCAACATTGTCTTTTATGATTCAAGTCAATGTGCCCTTTCACACAAATAAATAAACAAATCAGAATAAACATGGGGATCATTTGGGGACATCTTGGGTGGTCACTGGATTAAAAAATCTATATATGTCCCAGTTTCCTTTAAATCAAGCCTCAGGATGTGGAATTAAGTCACTGGGGGTGGGGGAGAGGTGGTAACAGATTTATAGGCACACAGGGAATTAAATAAAGAGCTTGGGGTCAAGGTAAAATGTCAGGGTCATCTACCAAGTATAGAAATGTACAGTTTCATTCATGATATGGGAATTTTGGGGGGATTTTTTTTAGGATGCTGTAACATGAAAAGCTTTAGGTTTATCATCTGGAGTTTACTTAACACTACAATTTCCCACGCAATTTTCAGCTTTGTGTTAAAGTTACCGAATATATGCGACTTGTTTTAGATAGCCAAATCTCTGGATCCCCAAGCACAATACTCCTCAGGGTTCCCCTAAAAGGGTTCCCTATAGTGCAGGTCTTGATTCAATTTAACTCCTCTGACAAGCAACCAAGGAAAGGGAGTGTTCACAATCACAAACCATTTTCCTTTGTCCCCCAGCAGGGGGAGACAGGGCACTGCAATTAAAGATGATTCCCTTAATTGCTCAGTTTTATTTCGGAACCTTTTCAATAATTTTTTATGACTACACAAATAGAAGACTTTAAATCCAGGTCTTCATACCTGTAAGGAATCGGGGAACACGCCCCGCAGCGTGATCCCTCCTTACCTGCTGCTTCACAGCCTCCCATGCACCTTACAGAGTGCGCTCACCCACGGAGGGTTTTCAAGGTCCCTATGGAGCTTGGCTTAGCCCCCAGCTTGTGACGCACGGCCGTCTCACGTGGCGCGTGCACCGCTCTCCAGCTGCGTTTCAACAATCATTATTTCGCTCACCTGTCTCCTGCACCTCACAGCCTATCCCTGCCTCCGCAGAGGCTGCTCCTCAACTCTAACCCCCTGTCTCATTGGACTCTCACACACATATATGCTCAGCTCTCTCACTCCTTCTTTGGCTGAGCCTAGTTCATTGTAGCCTTGCTGTTCCCACGTCCCTGTTCCTGTTGTTTTGCCTTGCCTTGCCTGTCTCTGTGTTTGATCTCCTGTGTACCGACCCGGCTAGACTTTAAAAATTCCTCTAATTCTAAAGCCTGTCGGGTTGGAAGCCATTGACGGACGCCCTATTCAGCCGGCCTTCATTTCACTGGAGACCTGCGTGCTCTATTTCCATGAAGGACGGTCACAAGGAAGAGATTTCTCTGGACATTATTCATTCACCATCCATAGAGGTAATCTTGGGCCTTCCATGAATCCAATGACACAGTCCACACTTGGATTGGACTGACAAAAGAACCATACAATGGAGTTCCCTATGTGCTAAATCTTGTATCAATCCTGTATCAAACCTGTACAGCAGATCAGTGGTCTAGAAATTCCCAAGCCAGACAAGTCTGTCTTACCCGAAGTTTACGCTGAATTACGAGATGTCTTTGACAAGGTACGCTCAGAAGTTCTTCCTCTTATCGACCTTTTGATTGCCCGATTGACCTCTTGCCTGGTGCTGTTCTACCTAGCAACAGTGAGTGTCTGCTGAGGCAAAAGTGCCTACATCTAGAGCCCCCACACCAACTGGGTGGCTCTGCATAACTACACTACCACTATAGAAGTGATAGGGACCAAAGGTTCCAGTGGGCGGGTGCTTGAAAAGCTGGTCATGCATTACAAGTAGATATCCCATACTTTTCCCAGTTGGAAGAGTTACATTATTTGTCGCTGTCACCAGTGGGTGATATGGGTTCTGATTGTATATGGTTATATTTACTGTCCTAATGTTTGACGTGTAATATTATTTTGCAGGTTCCAGACTGAAGGATGGTGCAGCAAATTTGGTCCCAAGCGAGAACGTTAGTTGTTTCACCCAGGGGAGAGTGTAACTGTCATAGCCAACTCTTCCCAAATCTTATTCTTTCCCTGGGGCAACGTTGGTGCATTAGGGGATTTCCAGTTGCCTGCTATTATACATTTAGTTTCTACAAATATGAGGGAGATTATTTTTTTTGTATGCCTTTCTTTGTTCGTAATTGGTCTGCCTAACAGAACCGACCACGGGTCTCGCAGTGTCCACTCGCCTGTCAAAAGGGCCAACATATGGAATATTTAACTCCATAATCTGTTAAATTTGCGGCATGACCACCATGTCATCGGGCACAGACCTAGGTTATGTGCCGCCCTTAGGCAAGCACTAATATGGATGCCTGCCTCCCACCCCCCAAAAAATGTTTTACATAGCCTTCTCTAGATACAAACTCACAAAAACCTGTGGAGGTCAGTAGCTAATTGGATAGTGGCTGTCTGTTTGAACTACGGGGGCCTGTAGTGCTCCAAAACATCAGACGCGTTTCGCTAAAAGCTTCCTCAGTGATGCTTCCTTTTGGCCCAAGTAACAGAGGGATTTAAACCTGAACAGGAGATACCAGCACCCCCTAAGGAGATAAAAAAATACAAAAATAGGCAGATCTTATCTTTGATTAAGTACCATCTGAAATGCGTCAGAATATTTTCCTGGAGTTATGTGATTAGTGCATGTCTTAATAAATCATTTAAATGGTTTTGGTCCAGCATTTAATTACCGGGTTGCAGTGTACGCCATTTCTGCCTATTTTTGTATTTCGACTTACCGGCTGGAGCATGCTCTCAATGGGACTGGTTTTAGCTGCATTGTCTGTTGTCACAGACACTTCTCAGGTGTGAGTTTTTCCATATATTTCTCGTGTTATATAGGGCCAGTTTGTGACAGCAGGACATTTGTGGGCTGGGGGTGTCGATTCGATCCGCATCGTGTGGCTCACCTCACAGTGGGTCCTCTGGTGCAGGTCTATTCCTCTCCCCCCCCTCCTTCCTACCTGTGTTATTAGTCCACACTATCAGTTGGTCCGCTACTCAAACTTATATTAATGCAGCATTTATGCAGTCCCTGGACTTTCTAAAAATACTTTTCAAGTTATTATATGCAGCACAAATGCTGTTCCTTTTAGCCATCTAGACTAGAGCACCGGATACGGGACTAGTTCTCACACTCCCCAGCTCTGGAGACCCCTTGTTTCTAACCTACTACTATTAAAAAAAAAAGAAAAAAGAAAGGAAAGTAAAAGTGCTGTTACAGTTTCCTTCTTGGCGCCCCCTGAGACTGCCACCCACCGGCGGTGCGTTACCGAGGTATGCCTAGGGACGGGCCTGTAGTGTCATGGAAGCGACCTAGCTGCAACCTTGCCAACAGAGTGCGGAATAGGCCAGAAACATCTTGTGTAACTTGGATGGTGTGAGGTACCACCTACTGTATAAAGAATCAAGTCTTTCTTTACAGCGGGTCCTCCAGAGTCGATGAACCGTGGAACTCAAAGTTTGAAGAACCATCTGATTGCATACAGGTGGTGATCAGTGGTTTTCAACCTCTTTTGTTTAAGGAACCCCAGAATTAGATTATGTAATTCTGGGGAACCCCAACCCTCTCCCCCCATCTCTCACCCCCCCCCCACACACACACTCTCTCCCTTCCCTCTCCCCCTTTCTATTGTACACACACACACACACACACTCTCCCCCTTTCACTTACTTACACACACACACACACACTTTAAGGGAGCTGCCAGCGCACGGCAAAAATCCCTGCTGTGAGAGCGCGTGCCCTTACCTGATCCTTCCTCTCCCTCCTGTCAGCTGGAAGTTGACGCGACCTCCGGCGCCGGCAGGAGCAGGCAGGGCGAGAAAAGTTCTCAGTGACTGGGCGGCTGCTGCTGAGTTCGGGAGCTACCCAATCACTGCTACGTGGGGTGCCGCCCCACAGCCGGGCCTGGTACAGCTGCGAGAGTTGTACCAGCTCTTCCCTTCTGGCGGATGTGGAACCCCAGTTAAAAATCAGGAGGTGGTGGGTTCACTGGGGATTAGGAGTGGGACAAACGCCTGGTATAAAAGATGGCTCCCTTTCAAATTTAGTTAGTTCCCCCAGTGTAGCCTGCTCCTTAGGGAGTAGGCATGGTTCTACCTTGCCCAATCAGTGGGAAAGGAGGTTGAGACTAGCCCAGGGGCCTCAAGCTCCTGGGGGCCTAGTCAAGGGAAATGGTCCTGCGAGCAAAGCTCTGACCATTAAAAGGTGTGCAAACTGCGAGAAGTTAGAGACCTGGATTGAGAGATGGTAGAGGGAATGTATCCTCTCTCTTGCATGAGAGGAATATGAAGTGTATTCTGGTCCACCAACATATCCAGTTGTACTGTTCCTGGCCTGTGACTGCAATTACTCTGAGTGTTCCTGTGGGGTGAAACCTCTGCCCCTGGCAGAGCCCTGCAGGATGGAGGCTCGGCACCATCCAGAAGAGAATGTCCTGTTTCCTACACCCTATATCATCGCAGAGACTCAGTCCTCCTGAGAACCAACAGGTGAACACAAACAAATGTGATAAGAAATGAGCAGCACTGATTGATTGCTGCTTTAAAAGAGAACAGCCACTGGCCTACTCCAGAAAACCCAAATCTGCAGGATCTGCCAGAAACCTGAGTAACAGGCAATAAGGTCCAGTTTAATGAAATGGTTCAAGCCCTTTAGGCAGCTCACATTTTTATTTTCCTAATCTTATTTAGAGGATGAAAAATTACACTTTAAATCTACCAACCAATAATACACGGAGAACAATACGTCCGCCGAGGTCAGTATCTTCCCAGCTGCCAATAAACAAATGCAAAGTAAACTGGAGATGACGTTGCGACTTTCTTTTGATAAGCGGCTATCAGTGCACCTGACCAGGGGGCGGTGACAACCGAAACGCTGTGTTTTCTCTGAGAAAATAAAATGAGAAGTTTGTGAAATGTCATTGTGCCCATATCTAATATTTTCCAGTGCTATCAACTTAACGCTTTTTCTGATGTGTATTTTATACTCAATTATGCAAACATTTGACTAAGAGAAAACTCGTTTAGAAGTGAAGCAAACGTAACTTTAAAAAAAAAAAGTTTGGTTCCAATGAAATTAAAAGTAAAAAAAAAAAAAAACCTGCATTGAAAAAAATCCGAAATAGAGACTTAGGTGGAATTGTGTGCGTTTGCGCAGTTTTTGAATAACAAAAGGTTAAAACTACTGTAACTTTTGCATATTTGCGAAGCAATGGAAACTGGGAACACTTTTGCCCATCAATAGTATCAACTCTCTTCTGGTATAGAGACAACAAACTGTTGGTCAAATAAAGCTATCACACCACCTACTCCTTCTTATTCATTTCGTACTGTACTTACTATATGGAAGAAAAGACCAATGCAGCTATGCACCTTTCTTTTGTAATTTATAAAATACAAATTATTTATTAGGATGCTCTTCCCTCTAAAAGCTGACATGTTGATTAAGTGTACATGGGCTACTAAGCTATGTGCAGCTTGTTACATTAAAGTGATATACAGCATGGTAATAGCAATAGCGGAACCTTGGTTGCTGCCTGCTATTGTACTGTAGATTTTCTCCTCTTTCTAAAATACAGCTTTAATATAACATGTGATGTTTGTCGCCACCTTGTGTAGAGCAGCATTATAGCACTTAAACATTCTCTCACTCCACCTGAACTATTAAGCAGCATTACTAACAACTATCTTTGTATCAGGATAATTAGTGACCCTAATCATATATATGTGTATCTATGATTAGTATATATGTATGATACAAATGCAAAAAGCGGGTGGCTTGCCGCTGCTCAGGGCCATCGGTGGGGTGGGACAGAGAGCCGGGGCAACTTTCCCAGGTCCAGCCAAAGCAGAGGTCTGGTACAATTTATGTGTCTTGCTGCCAGACCCCAACTCTCCCCAGGTGCGGCTCAGCCTTCACCTCAAGCCCAGGGTTTGACCCGGAGACTTCTGGTTTCGGCAACATATCTCCAGTCTACAGGCTTACCTCAAAAATCTCTGTGCGGCAGCAGTGGTGACATCGGCAACTCCCCCTGCAAGGTCACATAAACATGGCTTCACAACATCAAATGGCACCATGTTGCCATAACAATGAGACGCTACGTGATGTCATGTTGCTATGAATATGGGATGCTGCGTGACGTCACAGCGTCATACGGCATCACGTTTCCTTGACAACTGGACGTCATGTGATGCCTCTGCACCATAAGGCATCCCGTTATCATGGCAACTTGACACCAGATGGCACCGCGACATCACGTCATGGCAACGCAGCGCCTTTTGATGTCGCGAAGTCATGTTGACTGAACCTTCCAGGTGGAGATGCCGGGGAAAGCCGCTGCCGCCGCCGCCGGAGAAGGTAAGAGAAATAAATCTATAAATAAAATAAATACATTAAAAATGTTAATTTAATGGCAAAAAGGATTAGCCTTCAATAGAAGGTCTGTGACGGTAGGCGTAGACGGCCTTCATAATAAAGATGAAGCCCGGCTGGCTGCCCCTTAAACACGTGTGTAAGGAGCTGAGAGTGTCAGCTCTTGGGTCCAGTAATGCAATGCAATGTGTTTCCTTGTACACATTGTTTCCCATTGAAATGTGCCCTGTAGGGTTATAAGCTAGGGATGCCATGTGTGTTTATGGTCCCTGTTAGGAAATAGCTGCAGGACTGGGACTTTGGAAACAGAAGGTTAAGGGTGGTTGTTGGGGGGGCAAATAGAGTTAAAAACAGTGTAAGGGGTTGCTGACCGGTAGTACCAGGAGTACTGATATTTTACCCGCAAATATTGTATGACTTGCGGGTACACGTCTGTACATAAAGACGCTGGGCGGAGGAACATGGCTATGGATGGGCTCTCAGTTGGTGAGACCCTTTGTACCAGCTAGATACTGTGGTGCCTGCCCAGCGGGTGGCAATGGGCTGGCTATAGGAAGCCATTGCCGAGACGGAACTTGTAGGCACGATTTCCATTGGCCAGTTCATACTTCCCAGTTTGCCGGAAACCTGAACCTAAGCACGCCCCCTCCTTTGATTGGGTAAAGCCAGGTGAGCCCCCGGCTCATGATTGGCTGGTGGGAAAATTCCCACGCTCTGATTGGTCGCCGGTCTGTCTTCCATGCTAGAGATAACTCAGTGGAGTGTATGTAAGGAGACTTGCCGACCAGAGAACCAGACGATCTTGTGGCTTGAGTCGGTGAGGCGCTGGCGGGCTTTTCAAAGTTGCTCTGTTGCGAATAGCAGAGCAACCAGCTTAATTTTTGGAGCTGGGTAAGCCTGCCTAGCTGAGACTAAGTCAGACGCGAGGACCAAGTTCTGAGAATAGAACAAAGCGGTCTCCCCTAAAAGAGTACCACGTAGCCCAGGACGAGGTCCCGGTCAGGGTAAGCCTTCCGAAGCAGACGCCCTGCACGTATTTGAGGCTACTTTTCACCCCCGGACCCCCAGTTGGTATGTATGTACTGTATTTTGTGCAATTTGTATATGTCTGAGGGCTTGCCCGAATAAACTCAATTTATTAAATAATCTTGTTCTGCCTAGTCAATGATCCTGGTAAGGTAGAAAGGTGTTAAAAGTGCTGGTCCACCGTGCACCGGAAGTTTTGCCCAAATTCTTTGGGGGGGCGGGGGAGTCTGTGTATGTGGTGAGTGTGTGTAGTGAGCGTGTGTGTGTGAGGGAAGGAGGGGGAATTGAGTGTGAGGGGGATGTGGGATTTGAGAGGGAGTGGGATTAAGTTAGTGAAGGAGGGGCATTGTGTGAGAGAGGGGTTGTAATAGCGAGGGGAGAAAGGGTGTAAGAGAGGGAGTGGATATAAGAGAGGGAGGGGGCACAGGGCTGTAAGAGACGGGGGGGAGTCGTGGAGTTGTGAGATATGGGGGAAGAGAGAGGAGGAGGGAGTGAGTGGGAGGGAGTGTGAATGAGAGAGGGGGCGTGAGTAAGCAAGAGAGAGATGGAGGAGTGGGTGAGAGAGAGGGGGTGAATCAGCAAGAGAGGGAGGGGAGAGGGTGTGTGGAAGAGGTGAGGTATGGAGGGGGTTTGAGGTGAGGGAGGGGGAAAAGGGGAAGAAGAGTGAGAGTCAGAGGGGGGAGAGAAATACATAGTGGGCGGGGGAGGATGAGAGGGGTAGTGTGAGAATGGGGAGAGAAATAAAGGGGGGGGGTTGGAGAGGAGGAGGTGTTTGAAAGTAGGGAGTGTAAGAGAAAGAAAGAACCGCTATGGGATAGAAGGGGTTAACACCCCCTCTTAATCACCTCAGATGGCCTAACCTCCCTCCCATGGCACCTACCCCCATTACCAACCTCACTTACAAACCTGCCCCCCCTCTACAGTACTAGCCTTTAGCCCTACTAGTGGAGAGCATGAAAAAAAACCTTGCTTCTTAAAAAGTGGGGAGGGGTGAGCTTCCCTGGTACTAGTTGAACAACAAATTAATAAACACAAAAAGGGATTTTTTTTCATGTTTTTTCTTCTTCATGTTCTTGTGCAGGACAGGTTATTGTGGCCATTCTCCCCCCAGCAGAGGTAAATGAGAATGTGCACAGGTAGTGTTAGGTCCTGCTTACTGGTCATGCCTTGGCGGGGCTTGCAGGCTTATAACGCTTTGACTAAAGGGTTTAACTAAATTACCCTTATTCAAGAGAATATATAAGTATTTCACTGTGTATTTTTGTCACATTGGATGTAGCTTTGGGCTTCTCTGTCTTTCATTTATTTTAATTGTACATTATTGTTATTATTGAAAGGGTTAAGTCCTATACTCATGTAACCCTGCTTCCCCCCTTCCCCCAGACGCTACGGTGGTGTCTAGGGTGCATGAGGGCAGATTACATGCGGTGTGGTGCGTACCTGTGAGGAACAGGAGGGCCTGAGCTTCCCGCGATGTTGTGGGGAGCCAGGACCAGGCTTCTGGGGTGGTAGCCTCCATGATCTCTTAGGGGTGCAGCGCCTCCATCTTCTATACTCCCAGAAATATGGGACAGGACCGGTATAGAAGAACCCCTTGGGTCCCAGTGTAATACCTTTCAATTCACACACAGTCTTTGATAATAACGAATAGTCTCTTTTATTGACAGATCAGCAATCTCCCCACGGTAGTGGCTTTCAAAGACTTATTACGCCGCTCTCTTTCCACACATATATTTCCTCCTCTCCTTTCCTCCAAGTCTCTCCTCCGACAGGATGGGCTGAGCTAGGGCTTCAATACCCCGTGGCCCACCCCCGAGGTTATCCTCGCGGTGGGGCTTGCATTCTCCCCATCACCCCTGGCAGTGGGGTGAGGGCATTGGTCCACCAAGTCTATAACTCTATCAGCTCTACTTAAAGGGGCGCTGACTAGTTCCCCTCCTCATACTCGGCTCCTGCACTCTGCGTAGGGGAGACCACGGTCTCCTCTAACTCCTCGGACCTTTCTAAGGAGGAACCTATGCTAAATTTAGATGACAGATACTTATCCTATATCTGTACTTACAGTATATTGATCCAGAGGAAGGCAAACAAAAAAACCCAGTCTGTCTCATAAGAGGAAAATTAAATTCCTTCCTGACTCCAAATATTGGCAATCAGATTACTCCCTGGATCAACATCCTTCCCATGTATACTTATTTGGTATATCCCAGCATACCTTTCCTTTCTAAAAAGATGACCAACCTTTTTTTAAAGATATTTATTGTATCTGCCATCACAGTCTCCATGGGTATTGAATTCCACACCTTGACTTCCCTTACTGTAAAGAACACTTTCCTTTGTTGCTGGTATAATCTCCTTTCCCCCAACCTGAAGGGATGTGACCCTGTGTCATTTGTACTGCCCTTGGGAGAAATAGTTCTTTTGAAAGCTCCTTGTATTGTCCCAGAATATATTTGTATATAGTTATCATAATCCCTTTGGGACGCTTCTTTTCTAATATAAACAACTCTAATTTAGCAAGCTTCTCCTTATAAATCAGATTTTCCATCCTCTTTTATTAATTTGGTGGCTCTTCTCTGCATTTTTCTAGTTCCATAATGTTTTTTTATGGAGTGGTACCCATAATTGTACTCCATATTCAAGGTGTGCTCTTACTAATGCTTTATAGAGGGGCATAAGTATGCTTGCTTCCCTTCCATCCATTGCCCGTTTAATGCAAGAGATCATATTTGCCTTTGCAGCTACTGCATGACTATTGCTAAGACTGCTGTCTAGAAACACTCATGAATCCTTCTCCATCAAGGATTCACCTAATTTTTCCCCATTTCATTTGTAAGTCACCTGTGACGGTGTAAGGAATCCGCTCCTGGGTTTGGCTGTAACTCATCCTTACAGAGCTATAGTGTTTCCAGACAAACCCCTGTCTAAAACCTGCAATCAAGAATCACCTGCTCCTGCAATTAGACTGCTGCCTGCTTCTTGCTATCTCCTATGCAGCTCTGCCTCATTGGCTGCCTGTTCTATTTAACTCCTGCCCCTCCCCCCAGGAAGTTGCTGAACATAGACTTTCTCAAGTAACTGTGCTTGCCACAGCACCTCTGTTCGGCCTGCCTTGGCCTTCTTGCCTTAGCTCCCAGTTTCTGGCAGACTTCGCCGCGCTGAAGCAGTTACACTGAAGCCAAGTGTTTCTTGTCCTGTTTGCAGTTCCTGTTCCCAGTGACCTTCCAGTGGCCTCCATCACTCTCAGCTGTACCCGGCAATGGGGGAGCTGTTCTGTGCTGAAGCGCTGGATCCTCTGTGCTACTCCTTCTGCAATCTTCCTGCTTCCAGTAGCCTCCACTACTCACAGCTATACCCTGCTAGGGGGAGCTGTTCTGTGCTGAAGCACTGGATCCCCAGTTCCAGTTTCCTGCTTTCTACACTGAAGCGGCTTAGTTCCAGTTTCCTGCTCTCTATGCTGCAGCGGCGTAGTTCCAGTTTCCTGCTCTCTACGCTGAAGCGGTAGTTCCAGTTTCCTGCTCTCTACGCTGAAGCAACTTCAACCAAGATTTCCTGATGATGACCTCAGCTCGTGACCGCGACTTCCGCTCCTGTGCCGCCTGCCCTGACCCTGGCTTGTCTACCGATTACCCTGCCTTCTCCAGTCCTGACCTGGCTACGTTTAACCACGGAATTCGCAACCTGGATCTGGCTTCGCTGTCTAAGGTCGGTGTATATCTATCCCCACCTCAGCGCGGTTCAGTCCAGGTTTGTGGTGAGCATAACCGTTACAGACAGACGGCTGTCACAGAGAGGTCTGGGTCGCTGGAGTGCCAGACCGTCGGTACCTGAAACAGCGGGTCACTGGTATAATGAGTCTATCCAGACTCTGCTTGCCAGGATGTGTCTTGGTCCTACTTACCTTGAGGGATCCCTGCTCGGGCTAAGGCAACAATGTTGGAGGAGGCAGACTGGCAGACTAAATATCTGAACTGCGACCCAGGAGACAGTCTGTGCTTGGGAAGCACGCGAAGCACACAGGCTGTCCTTGGAACCACTCAGGTATCCCAGGACAAGGACAGCATTTTCCACGAGGCCCAAGATAGGCCACAGTCATCGTAGTTTGTGCACTGTAGGGTGGCCCATAGCTAAGGACCTTCCAGTAGTTAGGGTCTGGTGACAACAAGGAGTGGGAAGAACGGCGGTGGAGACCTCCGTGCCCTTCACAGACCACGTGTGCGGCTGCCGGTGGTAAGGAGTGGGGGGAGTTTTGTTGGAGGCCCTGCATCATGGGACACTGCGTCTTCCTCCATAAAGGGTGTCAGGCCAATGGTGCACCAACACAACAAGGGGGGTAGCGCTACCTCTCACGTTCCTGGACATTGTGGGTAACACGTTACATCCATATATACCTGGGCTTGGCCTAGAATGAGGTAGAGAATGTTCTGACATAATTTCCTGTAAGAGGAGAGGGGATTGCCATTTGGGTATTACAGTTACTATTGTTCACATATGTATGTTGTGTGCGTTGCATTATGTTTATGCCATGAGGGTAAAGTTTCCTGTTGGTTTACCTTATTGTGCGAGTGATTATTACAAGGGGTTATAATATTGTATCATTGAACATTTTATAATTTGTTGAGCATGTAAATCAATTTACATTAAAGATAGTGTTATGGATAATTATTCTATATTTTAAATGGATACATATATTTTATTATTATTACTACATTTATAGTAGCAATAATTGCACTAATTGTTTTATTTAATTTGTTTAGAAGATCTGGCAATAAACAGTATAATTAATGATATGGACATTCTAAATAAACAACTGTTACAGTTAGTTACTGGAGCAGAAACATATTGCTTTTTTTGTACATTTCCAGATTGTAAAGTATTTAGGTCATGGATTTATTTCTCTGAGTCCTAGCGTTTCCTTTCAGGATGATTGTGCTTGCCCAGTATTGTATCAGTAATCTCCCAAATTTTACATCATTTTACTGCACAGTACTTGCTTCTCGCTTTAACAGAAACAAGGGGAAGCAAGGGGTCAAGGGTAAAACAAGCTACTTTCAGCCTCTGGAAGCCCCATGGCTACCGAAATACATTCCTATAAAGGTAATGCCGGTCCCATACTCTCCAGGGGAAGCAAAAGTGGAGGTTTGGTGGAGGGTTCCGGGAGAAGGAGGGTTGTGGAGGGTTCCGGGAGGAGGGTTGGTGGAGGGTTCCGGGAGAAGGAGGGTTGGTGGAGGGTTCCGGGAGAAGGAGGGTTGGTGGAGGGTTCCGGGAGAAGGAGGGTTGGTGGAGGGTTCCGGGAGAAGGAGGGTTGGTTCAATGCAGCATGGTCCAAGCCGTGAGATAAAGGGGCCCGGCTGCTGGCGGGCAGCTCCATCGGTGCAAGGCACCGTACTTCTGTGAGTATGCGACAGAGCTCTCTCAGCGGTGTGCACACACTTGCACCCAGCCCCTAGTCACATGCAGAATGAGCCCACTGAGTGGGAACCTCCTCCTCTAAAAAGCTAAAGCAGAGATTGAGCACGTGGTGGGGCATGCCCTGTGTTAGAATTATTAAAAGCCAGTAGGGGTGAGGCAGCCATTC
Source organism: Ascaphus truei (assembly GCF_040206685.1). Taxonomy (NCBI): domain Eukaryota; kingdom Metazoa; phylum Chordata; class Amphibia; order Anura; family Ascaphidae; genus Ascaphus; species Ascaphus truei. Next base: position 384,670,588 of record NC_134483.1, on the reverse strand, counting down.
AGTGTAGCAAAAGATTTTAAAATAGCGGAGTGACAATTAGGGGAGTGGTGTGGATGGTGAATAAATAAATAAAATTGAGGGAAATAACAGATATTATAGGCTAAAGCTGGTAAATTCAGGGCATTATTGAAATCCCTGGTCTCTGATTGGATAATGCCCGGAATTTTAACCAATCAGTAATGGCCCCGAATTTTTGGCAGCTTGCCAAGTTTTTCAGCCAATCAACTTTCAGTTCTCATTCACAAAGAGTGACATTTTCTCTTAGACAGGGGAGGTGATTGGACAGAAGGCACTGACTTCTCCCCCACCCTGCCTGCAGAGAGCTCCACACAGGAGAGTGAGAGGAGAGCTTTGCGTGTCTGTTGTGTGTTTTGTGGGTGTAAAGGGGGTGAACAGAGTGTTTTATTAGTGTGTGTGTCTTCGGTTGGTGTGTGTTTTGTGGGTGTAGAGGGGGCAGCAGAGTCTTGATGGTGTGTTTCTGCTGTGTGTGTTTTGTTGGTGTAGAGTGGGAGCTGCAGTGTGTGTGTCTTCAGTGTGTGTTTTGTGGGTGGAGGTGGGTGCAGAGTGTTTTGTTGGTGTGTGTGTGTCTGCAGTGTGTGGGTTTACAGGGGGCTGCAGTGGGTGTAGAGGGGGGGGGGGGGCTGCTGGTGTGTGTTTTGTGGATTTAGAGGTGGCAGAGTGTGTTTTGTGGATTTGTGTGTGTATCTCTGCAGTGTGTGGTTTGTAGTTGGAGGAGGGGTGCAGAGTGTTTTGTGTGTTTGTGTATGTGTCTGTATTGAGTGTTTTGTGGATGTAGAGCTGGCAGTCTGTTGGTTTGTGTGTGTCTGCAGTTTGTGTTTTGTGGTTGCAGAGGGGGGAGGGCTGCAGGGTGTGTTCTGTGGGAGGAGGAGGAGTGCAGAGTGTTTTCTGTGTGTGTGTGTGTGTGTGTGTGTGTGTGTCTGGAGTGTGTGAGATTACATGGGGGCAGCAGTGGGTGTAGAGGGGGGCTGCTGGTTTGTGTTTTATGGATGTAGAGGGGGCAGCAGTCTGTTTTGTTGCTGTGTGTGTCTGCAGTATGTTTTGTGGGTGAAGAGGGGGGCTGCTGTGTTTTGTGAGTGTAGAGGGTGGAGGAGGGTTGCAGTGTGTTTTGTGGGTGTAGATGAGGGGGGCTGCACAGTGTGTAGGGGGGACTGCAGAGTGTGTTTGTGTGTATAGAGGGGGCTGTGTGTATGTACAATTTCATTTTAATAAACTTGCAGTAAAAGTATAAGAATGTAGACAAGCATGCTGATAAAAATCAATGACTACAAAAATGTATCTTTTTTATGAAAAATTAAAAAATAAATAAAAATAAGCCTACATTTAGCCTATAATAGTAATAATCCCCTCAGAACAGGGCATTACTGGTTTTCACTAAAAACTTCTCTCTCTCTCCGATTTCTCCATTTCTCCTTTTCTTCTCCCTGACCATCACCTCATCTCATTTTCTCTATCTCGCTTCTCTCCATCTCTATCTCCATCTCGCCCTCGTTTTTGCAGAAACCTGCACTCTATTAACCTACCAGCTTTTGATTCCACTTTACGCTCCTCCCTCTCCTCTCTCAGTTCTGCTTCAGACCCTGACAACCTGGTCAGGAACTACAACTCTGCCTTATCTTCCTCTCTTGATCTTCATGCCCTGCTTTCTCTCTGCCGTCCTCGCCCTTCTAACCCCAGACCCTGGCTAAACCCCCACACACGCATGCTGCATTCCTCCACTCGTTCCTCTGAACGCCTCTGGAGGAAATCTCATACGCTCGCAGACTTCATTCACTACAAATTTATGCTATCCTGTTTCAACTCTGGCCTCTCTCAGGCTAAACAAACCTACTTTTCATCACTAATCAACACACACAAGTCTAACCCACGCCGACTCTTTTCTGTCTTTGACTCTCTACTCAGACCACCCTCAGCAGCCTCCTCTTCTTCCTCCATCTCACCTCAGTACTTTGCTGACTTTTTTAAGGAAAAGGTGGAATCCATACGGCAGAACATCCCATCTGTTGCCTCCTCCCATCCCACACTGCTTCCCAACTCTCCTCCTGCCTTTCTTGACACTTTTTCCGCTATCTCGAAAGAGGATGTGTCACGGCTGATCTCCTCTTCTCCCTCTACCACTTGCCCTCTTGATCCCATTCCCTCCCATCTCCTAAAACTTCTTGCTCCTACTATAATCCCTATGCTCACACAGATCTTTAACTCTTCCCTCTACTCTGGTACCTTTCCATCCTCCTTCAAGCATGCAACAGTTATACCATTACTCAAAAACAGCAAGCTTGACCCTACCTGTCCTTCTAACTATCGAGCTGTCTCCCTCCTGCCTTTTGCTTCCAAACTCCTTGAACGTCTTGTATTCTCTTGATTTCTACACTTTCTCAACACCTATTCTCTCCTAGACCCTCTACAATCTGGCTTCCGCACTGCACACTCTACTAAAACAGCCCTCACTAAAATAACTGATTACCTCCATGCTGCCAAAGACAGAGGTCATTACACTCTGCTCTTATTACTCGACCTCTCTGCAGCATTCGACACCGTGGACCACCCTCTTCTCCTTCACATTCTCCATACTCTTGGTATTCGGAATAAAGCTTTATCCTGGATCTCCTCTTACCTCTCCCATCGTACTTTCAGTGTCTCTTTTGCTAACACCTCCTCCTCCTCTATTGATCTCTCTGTGGGGGTACCCCAGGGCTCTGTCCTGGGACCCCTTCTCTATTCTCTTTACACACACTCTCTAGGTGACCTAATCACATCTTTTGGGTTTAAATATCACCTCTATGCTGACGACACACAAATTTACCTTTCAACCCTTGACCTTACACCTGCTATAAAGACCAAAGTTTCTGAATGCCTCTCTGGAATATCATCCAGGATGGCCATCCGCCGACTGAAACTTAACATGGCAAAAACAGAGCTCCTTATACTTCCTCCCAAACCTGGCCCTACTACCTCCTTCCATATTGCTATTGGAAATACGATCATTCACCCAGTAGCCCAAGCACGCTGCTTAGGGGTTACACTTGATTCCTCTCTCTCATTCTCCTCTCATATTCAATATGTTTCTAAAACTTGTCGCTTTTTCCTCCGCAATATCACAAAGATTCGCCCTTTCCTCTGTTACTCAACTGCTAAAACTCTGACTCAGGCCCTCATTCTCTCACGTCTCGATTACTGCAACCTCCTGCTGTCCGGCCTTCCTGCCTCTCATCTGTCTCCCCTACAATCTATCCTAAACGCTGCTGTCAGAATCACTCTACTCTTTCCTAAATCTGTCTCAGCATCTCCCCTCCTGAAATCCCTCTCCTGGCTTCCGATCAAATCCCGTATCTCACACTCAATTCTCCTGCTCACTTTTAAAGCTTTACATTCTTCTGCCCCTCCTTACATTTCAGCCCTAATTTCTCGCTATGCACCATCCCGACTCTTGCGTTCTTCTCAAGGATGTCTTCTTTCTACCCCCTTTGTATCTAAAGCTCTGTCCCGCCTTAAACCTTTCTCACTTTCTGCCCCACACCTCTGGAATGCCCTTCCCCTCAATACCCAACTAGCACCCTCGCTATCCACCTTTAAGACTCACCTTAAGACACATCTGCTTAAAGAAGCATATGAATAGCACTGGATAATCCTGGACACATGATACATAAAGCTTGGCCCCCTGCAGACGCACTTACTAGAATTCCCTCCTACTGTCTCTGTACATTCTCCCTACCTACCAATTAGATTGTAAGCTCCTCGGAGCAGGGACTCCTCTTCCTTAATGTTACTTTTATGTCTGAAGCACTTATTCCCATGATCTGTTATTTATATTAATTGTTATTTATATGATATGTATTACTACTGTGAAGCGCTATGTACATTTATGGCGCTATATAAATAAAGACATACAATACAATACAATAATGCCCTGGCTGGGTTAAAATCCATTGGCTTCGCCTAAGGCCTTCAACTCTTCCAGCCAGGGTATTATTGGCAAGTAATTCCCTGTTCTGAGGGGATTATTACTTAATTATAAAAAGGGAGAAATAACTGAAAAAGTGCACAGGAAAGACTCGATGAAAGAATGAATGAGTGAATGGGGGAAAAGAGAAAGAATAAAAGGAGAGGGTAAAAGAGAGAGTGTATGGAAGATATTAAGAAAAATATACATTTAGAAATATTGAGTGGATATTTGGAAATAAGTAAAATATATAAATGTATAAAGAAAGAGGGATTTGTTATTTAAGAATTAAGTCATATTTAGATACAAAGGTACTGTATGTGTGTATAATGTCTGTCTCTGTGTGTGTGTATATATATATATATATATATATATAATATATAATATATATATATATATATATATATATATATATATATACTCTAAGGATAGAGAAGAACAGAGAGCGCACGTCCCATAGTGTAAAACAGTACATTTAATCAATAAAAAAAGAGGGCAAGGGGATTAAGAACACTCACAAAGGTACAAGATAAAAAGGCAATTTGTGATATATAATCACCACCAACAAGGCCACACCGTCCTGGAACACATCAGATGGTAGATTGTCCCTCCGGTTCACATCCAGCAGTGGTCGGGTGCTTAGAAACAATGTCTCTCGGCGTCAGTGCAATTTAGAGATTTTTCAGCCTCAGATCAGCTCCATGCGCTCTCCGGCCGTAAAGCGCGCACTGCGTGATGACGTAGTGTCGTGGTAACGTGCCCTGATGCGTTTCGTCACGACAGTGACTTTCTCAAAGGGAATGACAACTAGGGGGAGGGCTCGGTATTTAAGGGCTCATCTAATCAAAGAGGAGCCCTCCCCCTAGTTGTCATTCCCTTTGAGAAAGTCACTATTGTGACGAAACGCGTCAGGGCACGTTACCGCTTTACGGCTGGAGAGCGCATGGAGCTGATCTGAGGCTGAAAAATCTCTAAATTGCACTGACGCCGAGAGACATTGTTTCTAAGCACCCGACCACTGCTGGATGTGAACCGGAGGGACAATCTACCATCTGATGTGTTCCAGGACGGTGTGGCCTTGTTGGTGGTGATTATATATCACAAATTGCCTTTTTATCTTGTACCTTTGTGAGTGTTCTTAATCCCCTTGTCCTCTTTTTTATTGATTAAATGTACTGTTTTACACTATGGGACGTGCGCTCTCTGTTCTTCTCTTTCTATAGTCTTCTTGTTGGAATTGGTCATTCCTTCTGAGAGCAGCCGTGGATCCCTGAGCAGCATTTCCAATCACCATTGAATTTCCACTGGACTTGTACTAAGGGTTGGACTTTCTTCCATTTTTTGTCCCTTTTCTTCCCTGTTTTATTTTTTATCTATATATTTGCACGTTTTTTTTATATATATATTTTTTATATATTTTTTCACATATTTGTAACATTTTTTCACATTTTGTTTTTTGTATTGTTAGATTGATATTTTGCTCAATATTATACACAGTATTTGCACGGTTTAATTCATATTATTTCATATAATTTTTGTTTCACAAGTGGCGCTACTGAATTCTCCTTTTATATACTCTAAGGATGTCTGCGCATCCCTCTGTGATAGGCTGAATGGCCTGTCACACTCAGGGACAGCCAATGAGACTGCACATGCATCCCCTCCCCCTTTGATAGGCTGAGTGGCCTGTCACTCACCCAGGGACAGCAAGTGAGGCTGCAAATCCCTTATCCTCTATGAATGGAATGTAGAGCAGTGTGCACATGGGGCAGGAGGGCGTGTAATGAGAGGGAAGGAGAGTCAACAAGGTTAGAAGGAGGAGGAACCAGAGACAGCAAGGAGAGGAGGAAACAGATGAGTAGGAGAGGAGGGAGTGTAGTGTGCACAGAGAGGAGCAGACACTGTAAGGCACGGAGTGCAAAGAGAGGGGAGGGGAAAGTGCAAAGAGAAGCAGGGAATGATGGAAGAGGGAGTACAGGAGAGACAGCAAGGAGGGGAGAGGAGACAGAGCGAGACAACAAGGAGAGGAGGAGAGAGAGGGATGATGAGGAGTGAATGGAAAGCAGCGTGCACATGGGTCAGGAGGGAGTGCAAAGAGAGAGGAGAAGAGACAGCAAGGTCAGTAGGAGGAGGAAACAGAGAGACAGCAAGGAGAGGAAGATACAGATGATATGAGTAGGAGAAGAGGTAGTATGCACAGCGACACACTAATCTCCAGATTGTTTTTAGATTATTCTCAAATGTATGTACACAAGAAGATTTATGATAGCGGCACCAGTGAGTCTTTTCTGACTGTGAGCCCTCTTTATGCTTTTTTGCCTTTGGTGTGCAGGCAGCTGCGGCATAACGTACGCAGACTGTTCGGGAGGCAAGATGCAAAACAAGTTCCGACTAGTCAGTGCCGGCCGTACCACTGCCGGATGTACATTCTGTGGCCAGTGTATTGGTGTGTTCAGTAATACGGATCTATGTGGGTCTGTTGTGGTTGTCCAAACAAACCATCATTGATTTTATTTTTATTCGACAATACTAACGCCGTTCAAAATGTCAGTACAACAATCGATCAAATATATGTTCAAGCGTAAAAAACTAGAGAATGCATGTGAAGTGAGTGGGACCTCCAAAAAAGTCAAATATACAGAAAACAAAGGAAAGTCTATAGTATTGCAAACTGAGCCTACTGATGAAAAGCATTATCCGGCTGTATGATCATGTGCTCAATTCGATGTATTGCAAAAGATAAACAATTGGCTGTTTGCCTTGAATGGGAAGCTGGGTTGTAAAGCATGTAAAGATGTTTCCAATTTAAAAGTTTTTCTCTGCAAGAGGTGTGAATATTGCTTCTCAATGAGTTGAATTTCAAGTTGCATCACGTCAGGAAAAATTAAACTAACACAAAAAGTAACTTGCTCACCCTGAAGCCACAAACCTTTTAGAAATGGCTAAAAACATATTTTGCTAAACATTAATGCAAAGAGAGAAGAAACAGCATTTGAAACCACTTTTCGTGTGTTAAGGGCAGCCTATTATATCGCAGAGAAAGAATTTGCCTTATTCTGACTGTGAAAATGGAACTGACCTGCAAAAGACAATTGGAATTGAGATGGGGCGATTACTTCAGAGCAGACCCATTTGTATTGATATCATAAAAAATGTTTCTTTAGAAATGAAGAAAAAAATTAATTTGCAAAAAATTAACACCAAATCCAAGATCAAAATATTAGTTGGTGAATCTCCCACACTTTCTTTAATATCATCTCTTATGACTTTTATAAAAACGAGTGTTGACGGTATTACTGTATGTATCCGATTTATTTCTTCTGGATTTGATAGAATTACAGTATACAACTTATCGGCTGAAAATATTAAGCAAGATATAGTTAAATGTTTAGTACACTATGGATTTACTACTGAATTATTGACAGATCTTTATTAGTTTTTATAGTGAGGGTGTAATGTCATGCTGGGAGTTAAAGCTGGGGTGGGAAAACGTCTTCAAAAAGACTTTCCAAATATCATTCTATGGCATTGTCTTAATCACAGACTTGAATTAACTGTTGATTAGGCATTGGATGTTACTGGGGTACAAATGATTCCAGCGCATATTTGGATAGCTTATATTCACTTTAGAGCCAGTCAACCAAAAAATACACGGGAACTCAAAACATATGCCAACGAACTGGATATTGTACTAAAATTAAATTGGCAGAATTTTCAGTGTGCACTGGGTACTGTAGCTTAATCGTGGAGAGCTGTAGATGCAGTTTTGCAGACTTACCAGGCATTAACTAAACATTTCCAAGAAGCTTCACAAGATTGTTGAAGAGATGGAAGGGAACAATCAAAATTCTAGGGTCTACCTTCAAAACTATGTTCAGTCAGCTTTGTGATAAATCTCTCATTGATGTTAGATGCTCTTACTGAGAGCTGAAGGATTTATCTGAACTATTACAAGACAGAAAACTAACCATCCCAAAGGCACGTACCTTGGCAAAAAGGTATTTGCAAAGAATAGAGAGCTTATATACAATCCCTGGATCACACACTGAACAGGCACAGCAAGCTGTTAATGATGTGTTCAAAAACACGAAATTGACAAACATTGGGAAAATTGCAATGAATTCACCGCTGTTCATTCAGGCTGTTGACAATATCAGGAGCAGATTATTCCCCTCAATTGCTAACAAAGGTACTAGAAACACAGTGGAAAGTAAACAAAACACACAAAACCCGAGCAAGCTCTTTTTGGGAACCCTGTGTCCCGCAAAAATATATATGTATATAAGTGTCAAAAAGGAGACCTATTGAGCGTGGCAAATGTATACAACAGACGACAGAGAAGCCCAATGCTACATCCAATATGACAAAACTACACAGTAAAATACTTATATATTCTCTTGAAAAAGGGACATTTAGTTTAACCCTTTGGCCAAAGCATTGTAAACCTGCAAGCCACGACAAGGCAGACCCTGTTCGCAGGTTCTAACACTACCAGGTAAAATACTAATATACCTCATTAGGATTAAAATTCTCATTTGGAACATTCTGACAGTGGAAAGTAATTAGATTATTTACCACAACCTGATTTAGAATATATCCGTTTTTGGATCCTGAAACATGACAACAACACAGTGAAAATCCAGAATTTGGGTAAACTGAAATTCTTGCATTATGTAATACTGTAAGAGTACATTTTCATGAAGCACATTTGGGATTCATGGAATATAAATCTTGTGCAGCACAAATGATTCCAAATAGATGTTAAAAAATGAATTCTCGCTGTACTGTACATACACTGGCAGCGAGTAATGCTGAACTAGGTTTTAGTGTTATGAACAATATTCATTGACCACTCGTCATGTAGGGGATCTTTTGTTTATCTCAAGCATTGGACCTCCCTACATCGAGTGGAATCCTACACCCTATGTGCAGTCATAGCTAGGTGAAGGACGTTGGTGGGCATGGCTTGAAGGGAAAATAAATGAGATCTCACCTACTATGAAGAATTGTGGAAGTGTTTATAAGTTACTTCATTCACAATGTTTAGACCTTTTTTTCCTGGAGAGTACCCAGAGACACCCCAGTCCCTACCTCCGATGATTTAAATGCCTAGGCATACCTGTAAAAATAAAAATCTACTTTCACCACACACACATAGTCATATATATATATATTGGGAGGCAATGCTGGCAATCATCTGTTTTACTATATACTTCTGCACACCTCATCTAACTTTTGACCACTCCGGGATGAAGCCCACCTTAAGGGCGAAACGCGTTGAGTGTCCCTGATGGCAACCCCCTTCTACCCCTTTTTTTTGCAAGTTATGATATTTTATGGTGCACTCCCAGTGTATTATACAAATCATTTAGACCTATGAAGGTATACTCTTCCATTAGGATTTTCCATGGACTGACTGCTACCATCTACAGCTGAGTATTTCCTTGTCTTCTACCAGGGATTTTCATCAGGACTGGTTCATCTATACTTTTTTGGCACTTTACGGTTTCAGCATAGGGGTGCAGTTTAATAACTTTCTGCCCCCTTAAATGCCTCGTGTGTGGGTGCATGCAGGCACCAGTGTATGCTTCTGTGTTTCATTTTTCACTGTTTGGTACAGGGTATGAGTACTTTGTTTTCCTTTTCTCTCCCCTGCTCCTCCTCCTTGGTTATATATTTATTTTTATGTGTGCTTTATTTTTAGCACTCATAAGTTTATTTCAACTTATTCTCTCTCCTTAGTTGCTTGATTTCATATATATTTATATTTAGAGTTTAGATTATTTCTTTTCTTTTAGAATTTTGCAGCTAGGTACTGTACACTTGGGGTTGTCTTTACTCTTAAACTTATTTGGATCACCGAATTATTTTTTGATTATTAGTGACCATATTATTCTAGGTTTATTGGTTTAGTATTTACAGTTTTTGGATTTGTGATGCATACCTACAGTTGTACATTTTCTCTTGCACATTATAGGCTGCCATCAGTGTTTGTATGTTTTTAAATGTTAGTGTGTTCTGTTGCTTCTATATTAAAATCATTACCATTTTTCTATCTTGACTTTGGTTCCCGGTTTTCTGTTTCTTATTCATATTGTTTATTTCAGGCAGATTTTGAGTGCTATACTTAAGGATTTTGTTGGTGTTTTTGTGTGTTCATATATATTATATGTATGTATATACGTAGTGGTATCTGTACCATGTTAGCCGAGCTTAATAATCAAAAACAAATAGTCGATACCGTTCTGTGGCTAACAAAATGCTTTTATTTGTGCGAGCTGTATCCAATGTGTCCATTGTAACATCGCCCGAAGAAGAGATCATTGTATCTCGAAAGCTCACACAAATAAAAGCATTTCATTAGCCACAGAACGGTATTAACTATTTGTATTTGGTTATATACATATGCATATAGATAGATAGATAGATAGATAGATAGAAAACAAATAGTCGATATATGTATATATATATATATATACCAATAGTCATATACAGTATATATGAGAAAAAGATAGGGTCAAATACATATATAGGAGCACAAAGACATACATATAAATGTATGGATACCGTAGAGGAACATATATACATCAATCAATGGGACAACAAAGGTATAAATATAGATAGCAGAATATGAATAGATAACTAGGATTAAGATATTTATATAAATAGAGGAATACATAGTTGTGAAACAATGGAATGAAGCACTGAACAAATCTGAAATGAATTAAAATATATTTATTGATTAGACAATATTTCTTTGTTTGACCCATTGCTGGCAGGGTGTCAAGAATGTGATAGCACCTGTTTTTTTTTGTAATTGGCATTTAATTATGTGGAGAGTGCTTTTAACCCAGGACAGTGTTTTGTGGATCATTTTTTTCACCTAGTTATCTTTGAAGCACCCCATAAATATTGTACGCATGGATGTATTACAATACAGTGCTTGTTGATTTATTCAGTGAAGTTCTGAATTAGGAATTATTACTTCGTTTGACATATTTTTTTTTATACTTTCTCCCTGGAAAACTCTATGGATGTCTTATCATATAGAGAATTAGAGGCTATTACCATAACAGCAGCATTAAAAGGTTCAATGGACTTTCTGCTACAAGAACATTTAAGAATGTATTGTCATAAATTGGGAAAAGAACTCAAGAAAAAAAAATAGTAGTTAATTACATGGCAACACACTAGCTGAATACCATCGTCTCAAATGCATACCACAAGAAAATACAAACCAAAGAAAATACAGAATTTAATACTAAATTGGACCCGATTTTCAATAAGTGTACACTCGGTCTAATAATTCTTATAATTGAAAGTAAGTGAATCTCATATCAAGAAACTTGAAAATGAGACCAAAAAAAATCTCTGAGTCTGGCAGATATACAAATACTAAAAATGTCATTGGATGATAAAGTGGATACATTTAGAAAAGAGACTGATGACAGTAAACGCTGAACATTTTATAGAGACGTAGCTGACTGAGAATAACAAAGTTTACATTTGCATACAGTCTTAGTGTCAGGATCGCCGCTAGGCTCCCTCATCAGGCGTCACACGGCATTACCTGTGTGATGCGTGCAGACCTCTGTCTGTGCGTGCGGACCAACGCGATACTCCGCCCCAGGGGGCACATCCCACCGCATCACCACGGTGCCTACTCTCCCTGCCGACGTGCCAGCCCTGCACCGAGCTCCTCGTTGCGTGGCAACGAAGACTAACAACATCCTATCGGCTGGTAGCTTATGTCTGATGTCATCCTTCTGCTAACTCCTATTGGTTCCTCCTACTTTATTTCCCTTCCTGGTTCCTGTGCACATTGCTGAGCATAAACTAGTGTTTGTGCTGTGCTCGCTGTTTCCTGTTTCTTGCCTGTTACTGTGCCTTGCCTGATCCGTGTTGTGACCCCTGGTCGTACCTGGACCTGTCTCTTCGGTAGCCCTGGACTTCGGCTTGTTATTGGACCCCCTGCTCTCTTCTCTCCTCGACCACGGCTTACGGATACTGACTACTCTCCTCTCTCCAACCCCTAACCACGGCAAGTACCACGACATACCCGAACTCTCCTACCCTGACCCGGCTACACGACTCTGACTGCACTCCGGACCTGGCACCCTGGTTGTAGGGCGGCGGTTATATACTTCCCCACCTCAGCCCCGCAGTCTAGTCCTGTTTGTGGTGAGCACACGTGACACTTAGCAAACTCAAAACTGAAACCCACTACATTGTGTGTATATATATATATATATATATATATATATATATATATATATATATATACAAAAAGGAAAAGAAAGTAGCGCCAACAGGTATTCAATTATAAATAAAAATGACAATAGTGTTATTAAATAATTACCCTAAAAATTAATAACCATTAATAATCATAAACAGTAAACAGTAATGTACTGAAATAAACATGTGGATACATAACATAGCAAAATCAAAGTCCAATGTCCAAACCCTGAAGTGAGTCCTGACAGGTAGCACCAGAACAATGTACAGAATCCAGGGGCCCACGGCAGCTCTCACATGGAATAACCAGATCCACAGCAAAATCTATAAGAAAAACAAAACAGAGAGCGCACGCTCCATAGTGTGACACTGTAACATTTAATGTAGGGAAGAGTGGATGGGGGGATTAAAAACACTCACAATGTAAAGGTTAAATATAAGCAGTATGTGATATATAATCACCACCAAGGCAAGTCCAAACCGCAGCAGAGAGTCCAAGATCAGCTGGAAATAGTCTCCCAAACAGCGCTGTCCCTCCGGTTCACTCGAAATCCTCCATGTCCATCTGGTATCAGAGTTAGCCTTAATATCACTACATGTGCTCCCCGGCCGTAAAGGATGCACACAACGTGATGACGTAATGTCGTAAGGTACGTCCCTGACGTGTTTCGTCGCAACAAATGCAACTTTATCAAAGGGAATTTCCCTGAACAAGAATAACGGTGTATAAGTACTGGAAGGTCTCAAATGTGATTGGTGGATGGACTAAGTGATAGTCCCTCCCCTATAAACGAGCCGTAGCTTGTAAAATATACAATTTAAACATAACAATTTGAATTAACTGTTATTAGTGCATAATATATATACTTTTCTAAAAAAGATTAAATAATTAATTAAATAAACGGACGCTCCAGTAGAAATACAATGCTATATAATGTAAGACATAGGATAGTAGTATATACTGCTTCAATGAGTATGACATACAATATGTATTAATACAATACTAAATAGAAATAAAATACAAAACAACTTATAAATACCTAATATGTTACACTAATTAATGCAAATTACATATGCAACAAGAATTTAATATACTTACTAAAATGCTTAATAATTAAAATTAATATATAATAATTAATAAAATATTTTTAAAAACCTTTGGATAGTGGGTGGAGAATAAGGAAAGGAAGGATATGGGGAAAGGATGGGAACAGGGAGGTGGGGGGGGGGGAGGAAGGGGGGGGGAAAGGGGGGGGAAAAGGAAAGGGAGGGAATTGCAGCAGTGGATGGGAATTGTAAAAAGAGGGGGTGGGCAAAAAGAAATACAGCAGAGAATAAAACAGAGAACCAACACTTTAGATGTTAAAACAAGCTTATACCAGAGTACTGGTATCTAAACATTCATTTAGACCACCGGGGGTGAGTGTCCCCAACCGGTGTATCCAAAAGGTCTCCTTTCTACAAAGTGTTTTGAACCGGTCCCCACCTGATTCACTCAGAGGAATGTGCTCAATACCCATAATTTTAAAGGATTTTGGATCCTTATTATGTTTACTAGAAAAATGTCTCGGTAAACTATGGGTAGTGACACACCCCGCTCAGCTCCTCCCCGGTGGTCCGCTCACCTCCCCCCGTCAGCTCCCCCCCGGTGCTCCGCTCAGCTCCCCGCTCAGCTCCCCCCCGGTGCTCCGCTCAGCTCCCCGTTCAGCTCCCCCCGGTGCTCCGCTCAGCTCCCCGCTCAGTTCCCCCCCGGTGCTCCGCTCAGCTCCCCGCTCAGCTCCCCGCCGGTGCTCCGCTCACATCCCCCCCGGTGCTCCGCTCAGCTCCCCCCCCGGTGCTCCGCTCACCTCCCCCCCCGGTGCTCCGCTCAGCTCCCCGCTCAGCTCCCCCCCGGTGCTCCGCTCAGCTCCCCGCTCAGCTCCCCCCCGGTGCTCCGCTCACCTCCCCCCCGGTGCTCCGCTCAGCTCCCCGCCGGTGCTCCACTCAGCTCCCCCCCGGTGCTCCGCTCACCTCCCCCCCAGTGCTCCGCTCAGCTCCCCGCTCACCTCCCCCCCGGTGCTCCGCTCACCTCCCCCCCAGTGCTCCGCTCACCTCCCCCCCCCAGTGCTCCACTCACCTCCCCCCCGGTGCTCCGACAGGCAGTGGGCAGGCAGCCTGCAGATGCCACGCGGGGCGCCAAAGATGGCGGCGCCCGGAAGGACCCCCTTCCTCCCTCGCGAGGGAGTAACTAACATGGCGGCAGCCAGAATGAGAGGTGACGTGTGTGTGTGTGTGTGTCTCACTGTGTGTCTCACTGTGTGTGTGTGTGTGTGTGACAGTCTGTGGTGGGGGCCGGGGGTGATGTGATGGGGGCCGGGGGTGATGCAGGGGGGGGGAAGTAATGTGAGGTGCAAGGGGGGGGGAGAGTCATGTGAGGTGCAAGGGGCGGAGAGTGATGTGATGTGCAAGGCGGGGGACACTGATGTGGAGGCCAGGAGGGGTGGAGAGTGATGTGGGGTGCAGGAAGGGGAGACCGCAGATGTGAAGGAGGGGGGGGGTGGAGCTGTGAAGAGGGGGGGGGCAGAGCTGTGAAGGGGAACGGAGTTGTGAACATGGGGGCCAGCCAGCTGTAAAGGGGGTAAATCACGGGCAACGCCGGGTATATCAGCTAGTATATATATATATAAATATATATGTAACGGGTATTCCCCCCCCCACCCAATCGCATATAGTGTGTGTGCAGGGAACCTAATGTTACCTGGTGTGGTGCGTTATACCTATCAGGCTCACAGGAGGCCTGAGCCTCCGCTAGTGAGAGCCTGGGGTGAATCTCTGGAACGTTCTCATCGGTCAGCACCTCCACCTATGTAGGATTCTATAGGAATGTAGAATGGACCTAGCATAGGAACCCACCCAGAAACCACATACACCAGGGTTATGGCTAAAAGGTTTACTGAACGAGCAAATAACACAATACCATCACATCATATTGTATAGCAACACAACACAGAGTATCATACTTTCACAGAGCAAAATCATCAGTATGCACAACGATATATATGCCACCCTCTGCCACTAGCTGGCAGCTATAACCTTGCCCCTAACTGGGCTATAACCTCCTTACACAATATCCCCAAAGTCCTTGTACCCAAAGTCCCAAGAGTCCCACAACCCCACCCACGTGTGGAACAGCGCTGCCCACTAAGATGAAGTGTATAGGTGGTGCACTTGGTGACTTGGATAATACCTGCCCGGTGCTCCTGCTACCGGGTGCGCAGATGACCTTTACTTGGAATCCCTTGCTCCAGGAGATGATCCAAGATGCCTCCGCCTCAACGGTGGGTGGCTCCCGCATGGAGTGATCCACCTTTATAATGTCTCTTATCTCTGCTAATGCAGAGGATGTATTACCTTCACAGCAATTGCCAGGATAGTCACGGTTCTTGGCTGGACCCTCACTTGTCTAGGTTGTACAGGACCCTGTCCCTAGTCTAAGGGGAGTCCCTGTAGTAACCACAAGCTGAGGTGAGTAGGGCCTAGCTGGGGCCCTGGGGGGAGACTTCTGGCCTAGTGCAGGAGGCTACTTTCCTCCCTGCACAAACACACCCTCCCCTCTCTGTGTCCCAGCTCCTAACTGACAATCCCTGTCTTCACACAACATTGTTGCAACTTTGCAGCATGAGAATCTGTCAGCCTTATTGGTTGTCTGGCTGCCTGTGACCAGGGTGAAAGTGCAGTCCCCAGAGGCTGCTGGGAATTGTAGTCCTTGGTGGCTCTCTTTAACATTGGGGCCGCGTGCACGCTGTGTAATGGCCGCCGCCGATGCTAACTGCGCATGTGCGAACTGGGGGATGTCCCTGACTATGGAGCGCCTCTTCTCATTCCTTGTAATGGCTGCCATATCGCATCTGGGGCTATACTGCACGTGCGCGAGCTTCCGCGCATGTGCGAACGCACACAAGATGGCGGCGCCCTGTAGCTGATGTCGCCGGGAGCCCCCGGTGACGCGATCACCCCTGCAACTGCCCTCACGCTGTCGCAGGTAAGAGAGAGAGAACCGAATGTCTGGGGAGCCAGAGGGGACCTGACTGATATATATATGTGTGTGTGTGTGTGTGTGTGTGTGTGTGTGTGTGTGTGTGTGTGTGTGTGTGTGTGTGTGTGTGTGTGTGTGTGTGTGTGTGTCATTTGGAGTGCTACTGGGATTGTGACCAAAATGTATACAAGAGACAAAAAGGCCCCAATGCTGCAGCCAATATAACAAATCATTTAGTACATATGTATTTTATCTATGTATGGGTTATTTAGTTCAATACTTTGGCAAAAATTATTTAAGCCTACAACGGTGAAACCCATTTCAGTAGGTCCTACACTACCAAAATTATACTGTCTTATGTAATTCTTCTACTGCATAGAGAGAGAATACTGCAGCCAATAGGCATGGGATACGTGACATATATGCAGTGCCTAAAGGGTTAAAATTTAAGAAGCACTATATGTGCTATGTATGAGCTACAGTGCAGCTAAAAACCAGAAGTGCCCTGATAATTATAGTGAAAAAATCTAAAAATAGAGTGCAAGAAAACCCCCCCTAAAAAAATCCTTTAGGCACGTAATACACCACACACGCCATGCCGTTAGCTGCAGCATTTTTGCTTCCCAGTCTCTCTATGCAGCGGAAGATCCATAAGACAGTATAATATTGGTAGTGTAGGACCTACTGAAATGGTTTCACTGTGACAAGGTTGTAGGCGTAAAATATTTTGGCCAAAGTATTAAAATAAATGACCAATATTTATGAAGAACAAAATATAGATAAAATACCTATGAATGTACTAAATAATGTATTAGAGTGGATGTAGCATTGACTTATATACCTCCCAAAACCTTCCTCTCTCTATACAACACGTGGAGAGATACCCATGTACACATCTAAGGCTTAGTCCATAGAGACTGAAGCCGTGCGGAATCGCGCTGAGGCTCAGGGAAAGCGGTGCTTTCCCTGGCCTTAGAGCGCGCGTGGTCCGTGGGCGTGCCTGGGGGCGGGCCAGTGACGTCACGGAGCTGGTTCGCCCTCCTTGGGAGAACCGCTCACGTGACCGGCACTGCGCTCCGGCAAGCGAAGAAACTTAACATTTGTTAAGACACACGCTTTAGCAAGCGTGCAGAAGCGTGCGCGAGCCCCTACTAAAGCCGCTCTCATTGCGGCTGCAGGGGCTCAGTGCCGAGCAGCAGCGCGCCTCAGCACGGGTCAGCGCCTAAGCGCTGACCATGCCAGAGGCCTTAGATACTTGCTAATTATGCTAATTTGAATACTTTCTCTCCCCAAGAAGCCAATTTTCATGGGTCTGGATGCGAGTAAGACATACTTAAATGTCACATTATTGGAAACTATGCTAATGAGACATACAACTGTTGATTGTCTGTGTTGGTCACAGAATATTGCTATGTGACACTATCTACACGCAGTATAAAACTGCTTACCTAATTTGCACTCTTGTTTTGTTTCCATCTGCTTTCCTTAGCATATAAAAAAGGCTGTTTTCGGAAGAAGATGAAGTATTCGGAATTAATACCTGTGGTGCTCTGAAAACATTGTACCTCAATATGTAGCATCATCTTTTTGTTACATCCTACAGTTTTATGTCATTAAAAAAGACACACATATCCCTCAAGCCTGATATAAATGTGGATCACCACCTGAAAGTTTAGTCTGCAATTTAAATCGAGCTGTTATTTTGCAACAAAACATGCAACTGGTTGAATACACAGGTGCCTCTGTAATGCTTCCCAGTGCTTTTATAGCAGTGACAATTTAGATTTTCCACAACATGGATATGTAAGCTGCCTTACAGTATATTCCTCTATGAAAAAATAACAAACCCAGAGGGATCAACAATGAGAAACATGTGTTGATTACACCCACTACTGAAGCCATATTTTGAGTATGGAGTAATTATGGAGCCCACTATAAAAATAAGTCCCCAAAGGACAGCTATGAAATTGAATTTGTGGGACTAAGGGAGGTCATCTGGGGAACAGAAAAGGTTGCAATACTGTACATGCTGTGTACTGTATGTGAAGGTTGAAGTGCACGGGGGAGAGCAGAATAAAACACTATTACCAGCTTCAGGTTATTTTAATAGAAAAATAAAGACAGCATTTCTTCAGGCTAAGAGCTAATAGAATTATGAGCTGGATCATCATGTGCGACAGCAGTAAAACATTTATTTAGAATAGCATGAAATACGCATTAAAATAATACAGTATAATGCACTAGAGTTATTTTAAAGAGTAATGTGGCTCGGAAATACAAGTGGATATTTGGGCACAGGGCTTGACAGATAGCAGTAGTTGGAAATTGAAAGTATGGACTATATGAATTATGGACTGAGCAAAGTTGATCAAACAAAAGTTCTAAGAATGCTGGATTCTTCATACATAGGTTGTGAACTAAGTACAATAAGTCTTTCTCTACATGATGGACACAAAATCTTAATTGCAAACGTCTTTAGTTATCCTCATGTGAACTTTGTAAAGTCACTTGTGTACTGCAGATTACAATGTGAACTATGTATTTATTTTGCTTACAATATTTCAGAGCATGGACTGGAAAGATTCTAGAACATTATTTTAAGAATGCCCTTTGGAAATAATACTTGGACATGTATCAGCCAAACAGTGTATTTTAAATGTTAAGGAATAAAGAATTGGACTGTAAGTAGAGTTAAATCCTTAGTTTAGTCTCAAGGCATTTACCGGGACAATTTGCAAAGCCTGGTGCAGTTTTAAGGTATGGAGTCACGGAGTGAAGCGAGGATAGATATTTGTTTTCTAGCATAGGAAAACTTAGAGGAAAACCATGTGTTTTAAACAGAAGGATATTACAGTATGTGTACAATAGTGTGACTGTTTGTTAAAACACTTTGCCCGTGTACAAGTAATAAAGGTTATAGAAGGAAAAAAACATTTTTTTTGTTCAAACATGCTCATGCTAGTGATTAGAGACGGGCAATTTTTTTTCACGAATTTGGAGCCGCAGTAGATTGACCGGTTCCTTTGGTCAGCGGATTTAAGTGGATCAATCTCAAAAAGGGCGATTTAATTTTTTTTATTATTGTCAATACACTCCATGGATTCTGCAACCCGTAGACGGATTTGAAGAATCCAACCTGCGAATTCTGCAACCCGTTGGTGGATTCTTAAGTTCTTAGTGCTAATGAAAAGCTAAAGAGGTGACGAACACCTCAACAAATATCCACAGCAGTCCGTTAAAGTTAACGCAGGAATTATTATTTTTTGGTCATATACTGGTGTTAGAAGCTTCTAGCACCTAATGCCGGGTAGCAGAAAATGAGTTGGCCTTATCCAGGGTTCTGAAGTGGTCCACTTTTGCTTCCTATATTCCCTTAAAAATATAGGAAGCCAAAGTGTATGCAATGGGCTAGGAAAAAAAGGGAAGTATGATCTGTGTATTAAGCCCTTCAATGTCGTAGTGACCATGAAGGCATGCAATATAAGGGATTAATACAAATAGTCTAACTACCCTACTACCCATTGTATGTCATAGTGTTACAACCACTATGGCATACAAGAGGTTAAACCACCCATGCAGCCTAACCTCCCTCCCCGGGGTACCTACACCCATAACTCACCCTCCCTGCCCCAACCCCCAACAAACCTACCCCCTCCACTAGACTAATGGGCAATAGCCCTATTAGTCAAGTGTGATATTTTGCCAATTGAAAAGCATTACAACAAACATTTAAAATAAATACATAAAATGCACAAAACATATCATAATAAAAAAAATCATTTGAATCCTTTGTTTATCACTGTGGCAACCTAGGCCCTCAATGGGGGTCTAGGTAGCCCACATTGGCAATCAATGTTGTCCATAAATCCATAAAAAAACTATTGGATTACTTACCCCTGCAGGGATGAAGGCCGTCATCCTTATTTTCAGGGCACAAGTCCCCTGGAAACATTCAAATAAAGGGCTGATGCCCAACCATAAAAAAAAACTCTCATAAAACAATCCAAGACGGTGGCTAACTAAAAAAATCAATAAAATGAGTCCAAGGTCTGATGGTCAAAAAAAAACAAAGTAAAAAAAGAAATCCAGGCCCAATGGCCTATTTTTAATCCAAAGGCATCTGTGTTGTTTGGCGTTGGTTTCTTAACTTGACCTGAAGCCCTTGAGCCTCAGTTGAAACTCAAAGAATATTTTTCTTCTTCTTTTCTTATCTTGAAAGCTGTCTTATTTATCCTGTTCTTTCTTCAGGCGAAGGATAAGGCTTCTTCCGGTCTTCTGATACGGCTCAATCTTATATAGGTGACATCTCTTAATTCAGGGAATCACATGGTACATCAACCAACCTGATTGGTTGATATACTGTGTGATTTCTGACCTTCTGTGATTTCCCAGGCCCTATATAAGGCTCTGGCCATCTCAGAAGAGCAGAAAATGCTGAAAAAGATAGAAAATAAATACTCACCAAAGAATCTTTTCCTATCAACTGAGGATCGAGGGCTTCGGGGAAAGTTGAGGATCCAACGTCGGACTCTATGGATGCTTTGGCCATTGAGCCTGGATTAATTTTATGGATTTTGTTTTTTAAGGCATTCGTATTGTTTTGGATTTTTTTTTATGGTTGGGCACCAGCCCTTTATTGGATTGTTTCTGGGGGGCTCCCACCCTGAAAATGAGGAGGATTTTAACTGTATATACTTTTCAATAGACAAAAGCCCTATTTGCCAGACTTAGCTAATAGGGATATTGCTCATTAGTCTAGTGGGGGGTGGGGAGGGCAGGGGGGTGGTTTATGGGGGTAAGTGCCCTTGGGAGGGAGGTTAGGCTGCACATGGGAGTACAGGGGTGGGGGGGGGATAACCTCATGTATGCCCTAACAGTCGTACTGCGTTGACATACAATGTAAAGTTAGACTATTTGTATTGTCCCATTGGTTACCCTAGTGGCCATGAAAGCATGGATAATGCATGCCCTGATGGCCACTATGGCTTCCAAGGGGTTAATATTTTTTGGGAAAGGCAGATGCCAGATGTATATTGCCTTGCAATATATACATTGCATCTTCCTTAGCATATGGCTCACTCGTGACAGCATTACAGCCATTTAGTGCTGGGGACTGTCTTATCCTGACATTAGCTGTTTTTACATATATTTAGCTTTATGGATAAGCTCAAGCAAACCATTTAGGTAATGCTATGTAAGT
This sequence comes from Ascaphus truei, assembly GCF_040206685.1. Classification (NCBI taxonomy): domain Eukaryota; kingdom Metazoa; phylum Chordata; class Amphibia; order Anura; family Ascaphidae; genus Ascaphus; species Ascaphus truei. The sequence continues at coordinate 384,649,180 of NC_134483.1, read as the reverse complement.
AGCCCAGATTTAATGGATCTCTGTGGATCTATCCCTAAGTCTCCATGGGTAACACATTCCACATCTGAACTACCCTTTCCTTTGTTGCTGGTGAAATTTTATTTCCTCCAATCTCTGTGTCATTTGTATTGTCTGTATGGTCTGTATGGTTTGAATGGAAGAATAGTTCTCTCGAAAGTTCCTTGTATTGACTCAGAACATATTTGTAAAGTGGTATCATATCCCGTCATAGATGCCTCTTTTCTAAAGTAAACAAATCTAACATAGCTAGTCCGTCCTCATAAGTCAGACCTTTATTAATTTGGTGGCTCTTCTTTGTACTTTTTTCAGTTCCATAATGTCTTTTTTATGGAGTGGTGCCCAAAAGGATGTTGATCTAGGGAGAAATCTGATTGCCATTATTTGGAGTCAGAAAATAATTTATTTTCCACTTATTTTCCCATCATTTGATAATGCTTCTGTAGGGGTGTTCTGGTTTCCCCTCTGTACCTCCGCTGCAAGGCGCCATCAAGGGGGGTGCTGTGAGGGAGTGTCCGGAGGTTCCGTGGTGGCCCGATAGCACAGGGCGCCGCCATGTTGTAATAGCATTGCGCAATACTCATGCGTGACCGGAGGCACAGAGAGTTCGCGCATGCGCAGTGCAAGCGCGCGAAACGGCTGGCCAATAACCAGGAGGCTCTGAAGTAAAACTACAATTCCCATGAGCCTCAGCAGAGCCACATGACACCAGGGAACGAATAGGATTGCAGGGATTGCTGGCAGACAGGAAAGGGCAGCGTGAGGGAGACCACGCTAGCAGAGGGTGCCGGAGGAGCAAGGGGAGAGGTTGTGTGTGTGCAGGGGGTCAGTGACCCGCCTGCGTAGGCCAGACTCCCCCTCAGGCTCAGTGCAGACCCTGAATCACCATTAGCTTGTGGTGCTGCAGGGAAAGCCCTAGAGAGAGAGACATTCTATTCCCTTACTGTATTAGCAGGCAGGGACACAGTGTTCTTCCTGAGCTGCGGTGTGCGAACAGTGGTTTGGGCTCAAGCTGCTGGACATTTCCAAACTCGTGAGAGACTACGCTGGATCGGCAGATCCTTTTCGAAGTCTGTTACCGGCTGCTGGAGTAGCCGGAAGTTATTTAATAAGTACACCAACACCGGTACCTTCAGGCGCTGATGCCGCCTTGGGGGAGGGTTCTTTGGGGACACTGGGTTGAGTGACCAAGGGACTGAGTTTATACATTGGACACGGTGTGGGGTGCACGCAGTCGTGGGAAGTGACATTACTCAATGTGGAGAGTGGCCAGGCCACTGGTGTATATTTACTGAATATCAGCTATTCATGTACTGTGACTATATGTGTTTTATCCCTAATAGGTGTACGCTAAGGTTTTGCGATTACTTATTAGTAAAAGGTTACAACGTTGAGGCTTGTTATCATTATTCTTACCTAGGGGAATCTTACTTATTGGGGATCCTGGGTAAGTGGAGGCGCTGCCAGGAGCATATTGTTACCCCAGGCTCCCAGCTTGCGGAGGCCCAGATCTTGCTGAGCCAGCAGGTACATACAGCACTAGTAGTCTCTCTATATCAGCAGGAAAGAGGGCTACACTTCACTATGTATTTTTGTTTGCTGTCCTCTGGATCAAAATACTGTAAATAAAAATACTGTAGTGGATAAAGTATTTGTTATCTAAATTTAACATAGGTTGAACTTGATTAACATATGTCTTTTTCAACATTTACTATGTAAATCAGACTCCATATTCAAGGTGTGGTCTTACTAAGGATTTATACAGTATAGTGGCACAATTATGCTTTCTTTCCTTCCATTCCCCATTTTATGCAAGCTAATATCCTTTTTGCATTTGCTACTGCCTTACATTGAGCTCTATTGCTAATTGCTGTCTACAAACCCTAATAAAATGACACTTCATCAAGTCGTGTTTTGTCCCATTTAATTTATGTCACCTGTTTAGTCGTGTTTCCTAAATGCATAACCTTACATTTATCTGTATTAAACCTCATCTGCCATTTACCTGCCCAAGTTTCCAGTCTATCCAATCCTTCTGCAGAGAATTTACATGCTGCCCTGATTTTACTACTGTACGCAATTTAGCGTCATCAGCAAATATGGCGATTTGCTCTCGATGCCAACCTCAAGGTCATTAATAAACAAGTTAAAAAGCACTCCACTCACAACTTTAGCTCCTCGAAAAGGTTCAGTTTACGACATATCTCTGTTGTATTTCCTTCAACCAGTTTTCAATCCGAGAGTAAATGTTTTAACCCAGACTAATTTCCTTTATTTTGTACACATCTGGTGTGTATCTTTATAGAAGACAAAGGGGTTATTCCCCCCTTTCATTCATATAACAATTCCCACATCATTAATTGACAAAATCAGGACAACTTAAATGCAAAGTACTTTGATAATTTGTCACTAACAGGTGCATGTACGGGAATTTTTTTTCTTAAGGACTGGGGTCAACTTCTTAAACCAGGGATATTATTTACAGGAAGACTTCAAGAGTTTTTTCTACTTGTGCATGAAACCTGTGAAAAAACTACTTGACACTATTCAGTTATGTTGTGATATTTACTGCAGCCTCTCCCAACACTTAACTGCACACAACTGGCTCACCCCCCCCCCACCCCCCCCCCCCTTCCTTAATCCCTCTGCAAACTCTGAACAGACCCTAGGATTGCAATTGCAGCATAAAATTTATATTTATACTGTTACTCTCTTTAGCATCTGATATTGAACTTAACTCAGGCCCTCCCTTTTCATATCTGTCCCATACCCCTGAGGATACTCCTTTCAAATTCCAAAAAGGTCTATCTGTCACCCATATAAATACCCAGAGCCTGCTGCCCAAACTGGATGAACTAAGGGCATGGTGCCTTATGCATAAACCCAAAGCCATAATTCTCACATAAACATGGCTAACTCCTAAAACCCTTGGTGCAACTATTGCCATTCAGGGATACTTAATTTCTAGGAAAGATAGGTCAAAGAGAGGAGGAGGGGTGTTATTTTATATTGCAGACACCTTAAAATTTACACTGCTATATTTCCCCCCAAGCCCACACTCTTTTAAAATCCTAGTTGGCAAAATCTGCCTCCCCTTTTCTAAGCCCGTTCTTATTGCAGGCATCTACCACGCCCCTAAAGCCCCAAATACAGTCGCTGACTGATATCAACAAGTTTATTTGCTCAATTTCCTCTCTGAATGCAAAGAGTGAGCTGATAACAAAATCCAGATACAACTCAAGTCACTTAACCTAACAGAACTAATTTCCCATACCACAAACACAAATCTAAAATCTCACAACCATTCCTTGCGAGACTAGATTCTCTCCTCTAGTCCCAGTAGAATCCAATCCTTTGGCATTCTACCTGACATTTTCAGTGACCATGCAATAGGTCGGAAGCGGGGCCCATGTTAACCGGCAGTGGTTTCCATAGGATGCACGAAAACTGCGGCGGCTAAGGAGTTTTTTTTCTGCATTATGCGCCGTCGGAAAACGCATCCGACGGAAAGCGAAACGTCGTAAAATGGCAACTACCTGTTATGTATAACCCTGTTCACTTAATGTAGCCATGTATTTGTAACCATGTATTTGTCATCATAACTCTATGCCCAGGACATACTTGAAAACGAGAGGTAACTAATGTATTATATCCTGGTTAAACATTTTATAAATAAATAAATTTAAATGAAGTCATGTTCTCCTTGCTTGGGAACATTTTAGTCTTCTCCTTGCTCAGAAAGATGTCAGGCTTCCTCTTGATCAGCAAGATTCCAGCTCCATTCAAATGAATGTGGGAAAACTTAAATAGGAACTGTGTGCAACATTTTCCTCTAGTCTCCAACTCGTTTCAGAAATGCAGAACAATAGAAAGCTAAATTAGACGCAGGAACTGATTGTTAATCTGAATCTTCTGTAATTAACCATTCCGCAGTTTTACTAAATAGCACAAGCAGTTGTTCATGCATAATCGATGTATTTGTGTAGAATTTCACATAAAGCTATTAGAAGATGTGAGTCCTCTCTGCATCCCATCTGGTGAATTTGTGCGTTTGCATCACTTAAGTTGTCACTTTTTGAATCTACTCACACAAGATATTTTTAGTTTTACATAAAACAAGAATATATACTGTATATATATATTTTTTAAATTGTATATTGTAGTGTGTTATAATGCGTCAGAGACCAGGACTTACAGTAAGCTGTTGGTTCAATTTCCAATTGAAACCATGTGACTTTGGATGCATCAGTTTACCTGTATCACAATATCGAGTCTATTGATCAAAGTTTCCCCGACTGCAAAATAAGGGCCGTTCTATAGTGTGTGCGGCCGTGCCTGCCTGTGCGAACTCGCGTGCACGCTTTTTGTGTGTTTGCTGTGAGCGAGTGAGGTACTGTGTGTATGTGTGTGTATGTGTGTGTGTATGTGTGTGTTTCATAAATACATTTGAAATAAATACATAAATAAATACGTTAATAAATTATTTATTAATTGTACATACATGTACATACACACATACACACACACACACACACACACACACACACATACACCTACATTTCAGCGATGGTAGCGGCGCAAATTCATTATTTTCCTCATCTTCCCCCCTGTCGGCCGGTTCCATTCTCACTGCCGTGCGCACGCGGTCCTATTATAGAATGGCTGACTAACTATAAATGCCGCGCGTGCACACGGCGCAGCAAGCGCACGCACTATAGAACAGCTCTAACTGCAAACAAAGCAACAGATTTATCAATGAAAAATAATCCCATTGAAAGGAACATGAATGTTTTCATATGAATCTGGCTTAGTTTCATTTGCACTAGTTTTGTCCCAGTTTTTCAACTAGGTGTCTTGATAAATAATAATAATAATAAATACTAACTTTATTTCGGATAGCGCTTTTCTCCCAATGGGACACACAGTGCTTCACAATTACTATATAGTGCGCGATATGCAGCACATAGGAATTTTTACAGACAGTTCCTACCTTGTAGAGTTTACAATCTATGACTTATGGTGCCCGAGGCCCAGAGAGATAAAGTAACTTGCCCAAGATCACAAGGAGATGACACCGGAATTGAACCAGGTTCCCCTCACTGAGCCACTCCTCCCTAACAGACCCTTACATCCTAGTTTACATTTGGAGTAGAAAGAAATATATGGCTAACATTCAACAACAGATGGGCAGTAAGGGCAGTTAAAATGGGGAATTCATTACCCATGGAGACTGTGATGGCAGATACAATAGATATCTTCAAAAAAGGTTGGACATCTTTTTTAGAAAAGAAATGTATACAGGGATATACCAAATAAGTAAACATGGTGAGGATTTTGATCCAGGGAGTTATCTCATTGCCTTTGTTTGGAGTCAGGAATGAATTTATTTTTCCTCTTAGGAGATGTCATTGGATGATATGTTACTGGGGTTTTTTGTTTGTCTTCCTCTGGATCAATAAACTGTAAGTATGGATATAGTCCCATTTCCAAGTGACAAGGGCGCTTCAGCACTGAATCCATTAGATGTATATATTCATGACACAGGACTGGATAAAGATATGGATAACTGTTTGAAGATAGTAAAGTTCCCAGGTGGGCCAATGTACCCTGAAGGGTAAGGTGTAAAGCTAAAAAAAACCCCATCAAACCCTCATTGGGATGGTCCCTGGACTCACATTGAGCAATCATGAATAAGAAAGTACTCACAAAAATCTCTTAATCCTGAGGTCCTCGTAGGCGTGCAGCCTGGAGTGGAGAGGTAAACATGAAGAACAAGGTGGTTCTGGCACAGCAGCCAAAAAGTGGGTCCCAAGCAATAGATATTGAAAATAATTCTTTATTAATCCATCTAAAAAATTGGGGGCACTAACCCTCCTACGCATTTCGTGTTCCAAAAAAACACTTTATCAAGGAGCTATGCAAAAAAGAAGCAAGGGACAGGGTTTACCGTTCTCAGTTAAGTTATGGTGGGTAAAAAAAGTTAAAAAAAAACCTCCACAAAGCATATAGCAAATGGATATATTACTGTATGCTCATTTGCATGTCTTAGACAGGTTTGCAACCCCGCCTTTCACCATTATCACCCAGCACACAGCACTTCCACTGCAGCAAGGGATTCTGGGAAATGACATGCAAACAAGCACAGTCCCTTGCTTCTTTTTTTGCATAGCTGGCATAACCAACCCCACACTGAGGAGACCCATTAAGGTTGAAACAGTCTGTCTGTGGGTGGGTTTGCTGGCTATGCATCTTAACCCTGGCTGTGCTCAAAGCTGTGACCATGCAGCAAGCTTAAGCCTATAGGGAACCATGTTGAATGGTTTTGAAGCAAAAAGTGGCACTGTGTGCTCGTTTGCATGTCATTTCCCAGAATTCCTTGCTGCAGTGGAAGTGCTGTGTGCTGGGTGATAATGGTGAAAGGCGGGGTTGCAGACCTGTCTAAGACATGCAAATGAGCATACAGTAATATATCCATTTGCTATATGCTTTGTTGTGGAGGGTTTTTGTCACTTTTTTACCCACCATAACTTAACTTGTGTATATATATATACATACATACATACATACACACACATATATATATATATATATATATATATATATATATATATATTGTGACAAACGCCCCTCTTTTGTAGCGCTGACGTCTGTCTGGGTTCTTCCCGACACAGTCTTCTAGGGTTAATTATACAAGAAACAGGATCATGCAAAGTATTACGTTGCTTAACTCAGGCTTCTGCCTGCTTTATTTTCATCCAAATAAGGGACTGCAGCTTTAACATGTGTAGGCAGGAGACACTTAGACACTAACCTTCAGCGGTTTACTCATATCAGTGTTACAGCATTTCACACAGTGTCACTTTTCAGAACCAAACCAAATCAAATAAACAAAATCCTATCCCATTCAGGGATCTAACTACACCGCAGCATCAGCCTCTCTAACTGCTGCTGGGCCAACTAACCTGGTTCCCCAGTTTAAAAGAATGCCCTCTCATTTAGGGTCACTAGGTAAAGCATAGTTTTTTAGATACAGCAATAAAGATTTGTTTGTCTTATGTGTTCGTGGTGGGAACTCGTCCCAAGTGTCCAGGCAAATCCTCTGGTACAGTGATACTTGTAGGGGCCGTCCACCCCGAACTGGATGCAGGGGAGCAGCGAAAGCCGCAGTCTCCAGGCTCCAAGAAGAGAGAGTGAAATGCAAACCTCTCTGCTCTAAATACCTGTGCTAGTGATTAGGAGAGCAGGTGAGGGAGAACTAGACACATTGTAATCTGTGGTCTGGATTTTCCATCCACCAGCCTGAGTTAATGTGAAGCTGTGGAATGGATCATTTTTAACTTTTCCTGCACTTTCTGACCTAAAACGGGGCAGAAAGCTGCCTAACATCTTTGGACTATGTCACAATATATATATAAAAGTAGATTTGTCTTCCTAACAACTCCAACCTTGGCCTTAGGTCTCAAAAGCAGCCCCTTTTGAGATTCATGACTGATCCCGCCAACTAGATACGATGGTAAATCCTCTTACTGTGTTTCTAATATGGAATTAATCCAATATTCATTAGTGACTTAGGCAACCGCTGGTGTCGGAGCTACACGCGCGCCTGCCTGCCAGCTGTTCCCCGGTCTGTGCAGAGCTGCAGGGGGAAAGACAGGGGGGCAGGGGGTCCTGGCCAAGACGCACCCGGCAGGTTCGCCCACATTGGCTGAACCCCCGGTGGGAGTGGCCAGCGCTCAGTCGCCAGTTCTGAAGACAGTTTTACTGTCCTCATAAAAAAAGGTAGGTAGAGGGCCCGGCCCCATTGAGGGGTGGTTCTTGTCGCACTGCATAAGGCTAAGTCCCTGCTGGCGCTGAGCGCGTTCATGCTTGGAGAGCTCTCCAAGTATGAGCGCCGGGTGTCCTATTGTACGCGGGCGAGGAGGGGAAGGACGGGGGGCATTGTGGGCCAGCTGAGCGCACGGTAAGTATAGATTTTTTGTTTATGTAAGCGCCGATCACGGCTGATCGTGTGTGCACGAGCTCCGCGCGCACCGCGTGAGCAGAGACTTACATATATCTATACATGTAAGTCTCCTCCGCAAGCGCCGCCCGCTCAGCGCTAGCGGGGACTTAGCCTAAGGCAGCGGGGACCTAGCCTAAATGAGAATAGTGACACGTTACCTCTATCCACTTTGGACAAACCATTGCATTTGTCTCCTTATGTTTCTTTTATTATACATTTTTGAAACTGTATATACTGTAATTATTGAAATGTATTCTCCATTGTTCCTCAATAATTGTACAGTGCTGAGTACAGTGACAGTACTCCCATTAAGAATAAAGCAAAAAAAGCATTTAACAGCATCCTGGCAAAGCAATATTCAGTGTGTCTAATACCTTTACCACCCATTGTGCTCAGGTCAGGCTCTGCTACTTGACATACTTTTGTTTTGTCCTATTCCACTACATTGATGCAGTACCAAACCTCTGCCTGGGCGAGCAGGGAAATGGTCCTCTTGAGAGCAATTTATCATGGTCATTAATGTTATGTGCTCAAACACCATGGCATCAAAGTTCTCCTTCTCTCTCAAGGAAAACAGTTGCCCCTTTAATGCATATAATGAAGGAAGAAAAACACTTAGAGACCATAACTTACTCTTATGTTGAACATAAATTATATTGCTGCTTAAAATGTTTACATTTTTATTATTAATTTACTAATGACATTTCCTCTTGGTTGGGCTGTTATTTCTTGTAACTTAATGTCACAAGAAAGTTTTTCTCCTCCGGTTCTTCAACTCAGTCTTCAGCCAGCATGGTAAATCAATAACTTCCTATACTTTTTACATCTATTTTTGTTTTTTGTTTTCTGTGGCACAGCATAAAAGCTAGAATATATTTAAGTAAATCTATACTTATTGTCTTGTTTTACAGAACAATGAATCAGTGCTAGGCAGGGGAAGTGTGTTTCTGCTGCCGCAACTCACGTTATTTTTTTTAATGTATGTGAATATTCCAATATAAAAAATGACTATTACCATTCATTGTGTAAAATCAATGTGTGCAGTAGTTAAATCACGCTGTACTTATATTTATGCAGCACTGTTAATCTATGATGCAGTATGTACCAGTATGTGAGAACAAAGGGGAAATAAAAAAAAATATCCCAACACCCCATATCAGGTTCAGAGTAAAGCCTATGGGGGCTATGCACTAAGCTCAATGGCTTTGCGTTCTGATTTGGCCAAAAAGCAGGTTCGTTAAAAAGTGAAGCCGGGGACGCGATGCACTAAGGCCTTGAGGCCATTTTTTAACGTACTTGCTCAAAATAGCTCAAAACAGCCACAGCGTACGTGATGCTTTTTTCCCCCTGCTAGCGTTCTTAACCTTTACGTACGCTAGCTGATAGAAAAAAAAGCCGCCTGTAACATTTGCATGGAGATTTGCTATCTCCATGCAAGGCTGTTACAGGCGATCGTACACTAAATAAATACATTTTAATAATAGTGTACATGAGCAGGGGGTCTCCCGAGCTGAACCGCATTGGTTTCAGGTCCGAGGACCCCCTAATTCAGGAGATATAGGCCCCGTTATGGGGTGCTGGTATCCTATTTCCTAGGGAGACACATCGAGCACAACACTATCAGGGAAGTACCAGCAGTGGTAGAACAAGAAAGAAAATATATACACACAGGGTTGAAACCTAAATCCACCTTTTTTCCACAATTTGCTAAAGGGAACCATTTGGAAGTCTTTTTTCAAATGATAACAAAAGAATTTGAAAATTTGAGTACAGATTTGAAAGAAAAGGGAAACCAACAAAAAGAAAATCTAACTAAGAATGAAAAAGATGCCCTTAAACAACTTATGGATAACAAGGATCTGGTGGTCAAACAGGCAGATAAGGGGGGGGGGATAGTTCTGATGGATCGAGACAAATATGAAGAAGAAGCATTGAGATTGCTAGGAGACACCAACACATATGAAAAATTGTCAGGCAATCCCATCATCAAATACACAGAAGAACTTAAAATGCTGTTAGATGGGGGAAGGGAGACCGGCATACTGGATGAAAAAGAATATGATTTCTTATATCGAAATAAAGCCAAGATGCCGGTCTTCTATTTCCTCCCAAAGATCCACAAGAGTGTAGTCAATCCCCCAGGCAGACCAATAGTCTCGGGGATTGACTCGCTAACTGCCAACCTCTCTTTATACATAGACACATTCTTACAAAAATATGTGGTCAAACAAAAGGCTTATTTGAAAGACACAGTAGAGATACTCAACCTTTTGAATTGTGTAAAGTGGGAGAAACACTTTCTATTGGCAACATGTGACGTTTCTTCACTGTATACAATTATAGAACATACACAGGGTTGCGAATCAGTCAGGCGGGTTTTACAGGGGGATGAGACTTTACCAGCATCACAGGCTGAATTTATTATTGACAGTATAAAGTTCATATTAGAGCACAACTATTTTTGGTATTCACACACTTTTTATTTGCAAAAATGTGGGACGGCGATGGGGACGAGATTCGCTCCAAGCTACGCCAATCTGTTTGTATCAGATTGGGAGACAGACAACATCTGGTCAGGGAGTGAGCTTGGTGCGAATCTTGTCCTTTATCGCCGCTACATTGATGATGTGTTTTTCATTTGGAGTGGGGGAGAAGACACACTCATTAAATTCATTAATGAGATGAATATTAATTCATATAATTTGAAATTCACTAGTGAGTGGAGCAAGGATCAAATCAATTTCCTAGATTTAAATATCTATATCGAAAACGAATCTATCAAAACAAAAACCTATTTTAAAGATATAGATAAAAATAATTTCATCAAGAGAGACAGTTGCCATTTACCACAATGGATGGACAATGTACCAGCAAGCCAGTTTACCAGAATAAGAAGGAACTGCACAGACAAAGAACAATACATTACACAATCTGAAAAAATCAAAAACAGATTTTTGGAGAAAAACTACAAAGAGGAAACAATAGAATCAGCTATAAATAGGGCAGGGGAACTTCAGAGAGAGGATCTATTGGTACCCAAGCAAAAGAATTCAAATAGAAACAACAAATATGATTTTGCATTTCTGACGGGATATAGCAGAGATGCAGGAAAAATTAAGAATATCATTCAAAAGCACTGGGATATACTTAAAAATGATCCAGTATTGGGCCCCAATATCCCCGATAGACCAAATGTGATTTTTAAAAAAGCCTCCAATCTTAAAGACAAACTAGCCCCTAGTGCATTAAGGGACTCCAATTCTAAGAACAATAGATGGCTAAATAAGAAAGGTTTTTTTGGCTGCACAAGTTGCAAGGCGTGTGGTTTTAGGTCTTCTGATCATACCAATTTTTGCTCTAATGTCACCGGTGAAGTCTTCAATATTGAAACTTTTATGACTTGCAGGACAGACCATGTAATCTATCTAATGGAATGTTCCTGCAAGTTACAATACATCGGAAAGACCATAAGACCAGTAAGAACTCGAATTATCGAACATCTGAGTGGCATCAAGAGAAAATTAACCAACCACAGTATTCCAAATCATTTTTCTGAATGTCACGGTGGGGAACCAACAGGCCTAGTCTTTAAAGCCATCGAACATGTACTACCCCATTGGAGGGGAGGGGATAGGGGTCAGAACTCCTAAAGAGGGAAACATTTTGGATCCATCGCCTCAAAACATTAGCTCCAAGAGGCCTCAATGCTGAGATAGATCTTGCTCCTTTTTTGAAATAGATTATGCTCAAAATGATGGTACTAATATGATCCTCTTCTGTTCCTTTGTCTCTTTGTCTTTGCATCAGCTTTTCCTATCTTATTTTTCAGGATATCACCTAGGAATCTACAACTGTACACACTATATCTATATGTTGATAGTTTGATCCTGTGTCCACAAACTGTAAATGAAATGTCATTATAGTTGATTGATAGAAATTTTTTTTTGGCACCTAAGTACTGTTTTTTTACATTTTATATTTTTTATTTTTACTTTTTATAATTACTCTTCTTCACTTCGTCTTTTTCCATATGTATTTAGCCCCCCTGTCAACGCAACCCTAGTGAAAGCCTTTAGAATTTTGCTTCACATCTCAAATATGATTAATTGAATCTGTATACTATCTTTACAGCTCAATATATTTATCTATTAACGTACTATACACTAAACATAATGTTTGGACCACCAAGATACACCCAGAATAAGATGCCATTAAACTGCCATCAGAAATAAATACCCTGCCATATCTTCATGACAAACTAGCTCCCAGATATATGTTAGTGCAGAAGATTGCACCCCACCAAAGACTGCACATATGTATTAACTCATAACAATACTATTCTGATAGACCCATTGTTTGCAATTTGAACATTATTGCTAGAACTATTGGAAATAAAAGACCCATTGAAGAAGTAAGAAAAAACTATTATAAAATGTTGTGAACAGTCTTATACTGAGCACAGAGTTTACCCCGCAAACTCCATCTCCCCAATCTATTTTTATATGTGTTGCGCCTTGAGGATTATAGAAAGGAAGATAATCCAAATATATGCCATTCAAAACATTAATTGTCTAATGACATTTCATATTGCCCAAGTTGGGATATCATTGTAACTTTATATATATATGCACCTTGAAACATCACAAGGTCATAATGTCTGTTCTCTGGTTGCTCCATTTATGTATTGTCATCTGTACTTACACATTAACATATGCGTAGCAATTGATTATATTACTTGTAAGTTCCAAGTTTACTCCCATAATAATAGTCTTAGATCAGGTTGTTCAATTGTTTAATTGTATAATTGAATAGATTAGCATGTATATAGGGTATATAAGTATCAACTGCACCCAACCTTTACACACTCCTGACGAAGCCGACAACAGCTACAGCAAGCTGGGCGAAACGCGTAGAGTGTACCAATTTTGGACTCAAACGCGACCCGTAGCTGACCAACTCTGCAGCCGTGACGTCATCTTCCTGGACGGGCGCCGTGAGGGAGGCTCTGAATCGGCACACAGATCCGTGAGAGAAAGCCAGCCAAACACCCGAGGGAGGCGGTGAGCAGTTCGGGGAGCTTCCATTTTCTCCATTTGTGAGATACATGCATGATTTTTACTGGCACATTGTAAGTGCGCATTTTATTGACCCGTTTTTTTTAAATTATAAAGTTGTACCTTTTTGATCGCACTATGTAGTTCTCTCTCTATTATATATACATCATCCTGCTGACGGTATCTTAAACAAGGGGGGTCCAGATACAGATGGGTGGCAACCCAATTTGCCAATTGCCTGATTAACTCATACATCTTGTGAGTAATACATTTATACGAGCCAAGACTATATCATTCTACTTTATAGAAACGTCTGCACTTAAATTTTTATTTCTTTCCCCATATGCTCCCCCTGGATGTTTGAGAAAAATACTTGAATCCTTGGAACCCGTGAAACAGGTCCCACCAGTGAGGTTTGAGCTGGGTGGTTGGACTTTAATCATCACACTTCCCTTTATATAGATTTATTCACTATTGTTACTTTTTAATAGTTGTTTGCGCCTTATATCACTTATTCCACAATATACTGTTTGTTTTTGGGTGAGTGGGCAGCACACTTTAAATTATGGATATTTGCACTAATAATGTTAATGTGTTTTCTAAGAGATTACAAAGAAAGATTAATTTTGACAAAGTAGTAGAGGAGGAAGAAGTTTCTAATGATGAAAATGTAGAAAAAATAATCACAAATGAATTCACTAAACTAGAAAAAGTGATGATTAAGGACACAAAAAAGTGGTTAGACGTTGTATTTTTACAACAATATAAAGATTGTGATATAATACCAAGAGGATTGCGAGTTCAAAAGAAACCATCCTTTGATTTGGAGGATGAGTCTTTTTTGGCAAGCTGGAATCAACTGTTAGATGATTGCTCCCATGGGCTGATTGATCTCATTATAAAACAACAAAAAGCTCATTTGCAGCAATTAGATGAAGAGATTAATGCAATAAAAGAAAAATTGACCCCCTTTGAAAACACAAAGGAATTCAAAGAAAAAGATAGCCTATTACAAAAGAAACTAGAAGTTCTAGAAAGAGATACAGATAACAATAAAACACAAAAATTACATAGAGATGAGGAGGACTACAGAAAGGGAGAACAAAGAAGCTGGAACAAAAATAGGATTTTTAAGAAATACTACAAAAGTAATTATAGAAAAGAACAACATGGAGACAGACACATCAACTATGACAATAAAGCACACAGTGAAAGGGAAAGAGATGAGAAACAAGACCATCAGAATAAAGACAAAATGACTAGAGAGAACCGCCATTCTCCAAGAAAAGAACCTTATAGAGGAGGAGACAGAGCTAACTACACCCCTATTAACCAATCAAAAAAAGATAAAAGAGAGGAAGATAGGACACGCAAACAGCAAAATAGAACTAATTCAGCAGACTCTAGAGAGAAAAGAGATAACAAAGAAAGAACCAATTCATCAGACTCTAGAGAGAAAAAAGAAAAGAAAGATCTAAAAAGACAATACAGTGCAGATTCCTCTTTTTTAGGGGCAGAGGGCCCTTCTACTTTGTGGGATCCCAAACCACAACCATAGATAGAGGGGGGTCAGACGGGCAGCTCAAAAAGAGGAAGACTTTCAGAGGAAAGAGGGGTAGAAGAAAACACAAGAAATACCAAAAGGAGCGCAAAGTAAATATAGAAAATGTTTTCAACTTAAGTAAGATAGCTTTATCTGACACACAAAAAAGTGTTCTATCAAAGGGGTTGTCGTTTGCACCTATGAAAACACATAGCAGCTTTGACTTATATATTGATGCAAACCGTTTCCTAAGGAAACTCACTGTGAAACGCTATTTCCTAGGGAGACACATCGAGCACAACACTATCAGGGAAGTACCAGCAGTGGTAGAACAAGAAAGAAAATATATACACACAGGGTTGAAACCTAAATCCACCTTTTTTCCACAATTTGCTAAAGGGAACCATTTGGAAGTCTTTTTTCAAATGATAACAAAAGAATTTGAAAATTTGAGTACAGATTTGAAAGAAAAGGGAAACCAACAAAAAGAAAATCTAACTAAGAATGAAAAAGATGCCCTTAAACAACTTATGGATAACAAGGATCTGGTGGTCAAACAGGCAGATAAGGGGGGGGGGATAGTTCTGATGGATCGAGACAAATATGAAGAAGAAGCATTGAGATTGCTAGGAGACACCAACACATATGAAAAATTGTCAGGCAATCCCATCATCAAATACACAGAAGAACTTAAAATGCTGTTAGATGGGGGAAGGGAGACCGGCATACTGGATGAAAAAGAATATGATTTCTTATATCGAAATAAAGCCAAGATGCCGGTCTTCTATTTCCTCCCAAAGATCCACAAGAGTGTAGTCAATCCCCCAGGCAGACCAATAGTCTCGGGGATTGACTCGCTAACTGCCAACCTCTCTTTATACATAGACACATTCTTACAAAAATATGTGGTCAAACAAAAGGCTTATTTGAAAGACACAGTAGAGATACTCAACCTTTTGAATTGTGTAAAGTGGGAGAAACACTTTCTATTGGCAACATGTGACGTTTCTTCACTGTATACAATTATAGAACATACACAGGGTTGCGAATCAGTCAGGCGGGTTTTACAGGGGGATGAGACTTTACCAGCATCACAGGCTGAATTTATTATTGACAGTATAAAGTTCATATTAGAGCACAACTATTTTTGGTATTCACACACTTTTTATTTGCAAAAATGTGGGACGGCGATGGGGACGAGATTCGCTCCAAGCTACGCCAATCTGTTTGTATCAGATTGGGAGACAGACAACATCTGGTCAGGGAGTGAGCTTGGTGCGAATCTTGTCCTTTATCGCCGCTACATTGATGATGTGTTTTTCATTTGGAGTGGGGGAGAAGACACACTCATTAAATTCATTAATGAGATGAATATTAATTCATATAATTTGAAATTCACTAGTGAGTGGAGCAAGGATCAAATCAATTTCCTAGATTTAAATATCTATATCGAAAACGAATCTATCAAAACAAAAACCTATTTTAAAGATATAGATAAAAATAATTTCATCAAGAGAGACAGTTGCCATTTACCACAATGGATGGACAATGTACCAGCAAGCCAGTTTACCAGAATAAGAAGGAACTGCACAGACAAAGAACAATACATTACACAATCTGAAAAAATCAAAAACAGATTTTTGGAGAAAAACTACAAAGAGGAAACAATAGAATCAGCTATAAATAGGGCAGGGGAACTTCAGAGAGAGGATCTATTGGTACCCAAGCAAAAGAATTCAAATAGAAACAACAAATATGATTTTGCATTTCTGACGGGATATAGCAGAGATGCAGGAAAAATTAAGAATATCATTCAAAAGCACTGGGATATACTTAAAAATGATCCAGTATTGGGCCCCAATATCCCCGATAGACCAAATGTGATTTTTAAAAAAGCCTCCAATCTTAAAGACAAACTAGCCCCTAGTGCATTAAGGGACTCCAATTCTAAGAACAATAGATGGCTAAATAAGAAAGGTTTTTTTGGCTGCACAAGTTGCAAGGCGTGTGGTTTTAGGTCTTCTGATCATACCAATTTTTGCTCTAATGTCACCGGTGAAGTCTTCAATATTGAAACTTTTATGACTTGCAGGACAGACCATGTAATCTATCTAATGGAATGTTCCTGCAAGTTACAATACATCGGAAAGACCATAAGACCAGTAAGAACTCGAATTATCGAACATCTGAGTGGCATCAAGAGAAAATTAACCAACCACAGTATTCCAAATCATTTTTCTGAATGTCACGGTGGGGAACCAACAGGCCTAGTCTTTAAAGCCATCGAACATGTACTACCCCATTGGAGGGGAGGGGATAGGGGGTCAGAACTCCTAAAGAGGGAAACATTTTGGATCCATCGCCTCAAAACATTAGCTCCAAGAGGCCTCAATGCTGAGATAGATCTTGCTCCTTTTTTGAAATAGATTATGCTCAAAATGATGGTACTAATATGATCCTCTTCTGTTCCTTTGTCTCTTTGTCTTTGCATCAGCTTTTCCTATCTTATTTTTCAGGATATCACCTAGGAATCTACAACTGTACACACTATATCTATATGTTGATAGTTTGATCCTGTGTCCACAAACTGTAAATGAAATGTCATTATAGTTGATTGATAGAAATTTTTTTTTGGCACCTAAGTACTGTTTTTTTACATTTTATATTTTTTATTTTTACTTTTTATAATTACTCTTCTTCACTTCGTCTTTTTCCATATGTATTTAGCCCCCCTGTCAACGCAACCCTAGTGAAAGCCTTTAGAATTTTGCTTCACATCTCAAATATGATTAATTGAATCTGTATACTATCTTTACAGCTCAATATATTTATCTATTAACGTACTATACACTAAACATAATGTTTGGACCACCAAGATACACCCAGAATAAGATGCCATTAAACTGCCATCAGAAATAAATACCCTGCCATATCTTCATGACAAACTAGCTCCCAGATATATGTTAGTGCAGAAGATTGCACCCCACCAAAGACTGCACATATGTATTAACTCATAACAATACTATTCTGATAGACCCATTGTTTGCAATTTGAACATTATTGCTAGAACTATTGGAAATAAAAGACCCATTGAAGAAGTAAGAAAAAACTATTATAAAATGTTGTGAACAGTCTTATACTGAGCACAGAGTTTACCCCGCAAACTCCATCTCCCCAATCTATTTTTATATGTGTTGCGCCTTGAGGATTATAGAAAGGAAGATAATCCAAATATATGCCATTCAAAACATTAATTGTCTAATGACATTTCATATTGCCCAAGTTGGGATATCATTGTAACTTTATATATATATGCACCTTGAAACATCACAAGGTCATAATGTCTGTTCTCTGGTTGCTCCATTTATGTATTGTCATCTGTACTTACACATTAACATATGCGTAGCAATTGATTATATTACTTGTAAGTTCCAAGTTTACTCCCATAATAATAGTCTTAGATCAGGTTGTTCAATTGTTTAATTGTATAATTGAATAGATTAGCATGTATATAGGGTATATAAGTATCAACTGCACCCAACCTTTACACACTCCTGACGAAGCCGACAACAGCTACAGCAAGCTGGGCGAAACGCGTAGAGTGTACCAATTTTGGACTCAAACGCGACCCGTAGCTGACCAACTCTGCAGCCGTGACGTCATCTTCCTGGACGGGCGCCGTGAGGGAGGCTCTGAATCGGCACACAGATCCGTGAGAGAAAGCCAGCCAAACACCCGAGGGAGGCGGTGAGCAGTTCGGGGAGCTTCCATTTTCTCCATTTGTGAGATACATGCATGATTTTTACTGGCACATTGTAAGTGCGCATTTTATTGACCCGTTTTTTTTAAATTATAAAGTTGTACCTTTTTGATCGCACTATGTAGTTCTCTCTCTATTATATATACATCATCCTGCTGACGGTATCTTAAACAAGGGGGGTCCAGATACAGATGGGTGGCAACCCAATTTGCCAATTGCCTGATTAACTCATACATCTTGTGAGTAATACATTTATACGAGCCAAGACTATATCATTCTACTTTATAGAAATGTCTGCACTTAAATTTTTATTTCTTTCCCCATATGCTCCCCCTGGATGTTTGAGAATAATAATGTATTTGCCCATCTTAATATATAAAATCGAAAGGTTGGTACTAGCTGCGGTGAATCTGATTGGTCCACAGCCTCTGGCCAATCAGATTGGTGGCTCTGATGTCACCCAACTGCCACTCTCTTCCCCCTCGGCCGGCCAAACACACACACACACGCCACCCTGCACTGGCTCCCGGAGGAGGGGAAGCGCAGCGCGGCCCTCCTGGCCAGCCGGCAATGCTCACTTCCCTCCCCGGGCTCACTTCCCTCTCTCCCCGGCAGGGGGACAGGCAGTGGGCAGACAGCCTCCGGAAGGACCCCCTTCCACCTGCAGCTGCCTCGTGGCTAAGATGGCTCCCAACCGAGGTGAGCGCGACAACAACCCCCCCCCCACCCACAGTGAGCCTCCGCACACTGCGGGACATGCCCGGAGGGGAGGGGGGAACAGGGCAGTGGCAGGCGCGCGGGACATGCCCTTCCCTCTGGTTCCCTTCCCCACGGCGATCCCTTGCTTGCCTGCGTGGGGAGGGAGATGGGCGTGCGGGGGGGGGGGGGTGGTGCGGTGGGGGTGCGCAGTCACGGCTGGTGGGAAGTGGGGAGCCGCCTGTTCGGATCGCTGGACGTTCCACTTTCCCTAACCCCCCACCTCCTCCTGTCCACTGTGTGTGTGTGTGTGTGTGTGTATGGGAGAGTGTGAGTGTGTGTGACACTATGTGTGTGTGTCTCACTGTGTGTGTGTCACTGTGTGTGTGTATGGGAGAGTGTGAGTGTGTGTGTGACACTGTGTGTGTGTGTCTCACTGTGTGTGTGTCACTGTGTGTATGTGTGTCACACTGTGTGTGTGTGACAGTGTGTGTGTGTGTGACACTGTAGGATGGGGACCGGAGCTGCGCATGGGGGGGGAGGAGTGGAGAGAGGGGGGAGCAGAGAAACAGACAGGGGGAGAGGAGGGAGCCGGACATTTTAAGCCCGGCTAACGCCGGGTGCCTGTCCTTTCCACTGCCCCCCCTCCTGTCCACTGCCCCCCCTCCTGTCCACTGCCCCCCCTCCTGTCCACTGCCCCCCCTCCTGTCCACTGCCCCCCCTCCTGTCCACTGCCCCTCCTCTACTGCCCCCACATCCACTGCCCCCCCTTCACTGCCCCCCTCCTGTCCACTGCCCCCCCTCCTGTCCACTGCACCCCCCTGTCCACTGCCCCCCCTCCTGTCCACAGCCCCCCCTCCTGTCCACTGCCCCCCCTCCTGTCCACTACCCCCCCTCCTGTCCACTGCCCCCCCTCCTGTCCACTGCCCCCCCCTCCTGTCCACTGGCCCGTCCCCTCCTGTCCACCGCCCCCCCCTCTTGTCCACTGCCCGTTGTCCCCCTCCTGTCCACTGCCCCCCCTCCTATCCACTGCCCGTTGCCCCCTCCTGTTCACTGCCCATCCCCGCCTCCTGTCCACTGTCTGTCCCCCCTCCTGTCCACTGTCTGTCCCCCCCCTCCTGTCCACTGTCCGTCCCCCCTCCTGTCCACTGTCTGTCCCCCCCCTCCTGTCCACTGTCCGTCCTCCCCCTCCTGTCCACTGTCTGTCCCCCCCTCCTGTCCACTGTCCGTCCGTCCCCTCCTGTCCACTGCCCGTCCCCCCCTCCTGTCCACTGCCCGTCCCCCCCTCCTGTCCACTATCTGTCCCCCCCCTCCTGTCCACTGTCCAAAAAAGAAAGAAGACACAGACGTGGATTTGTTATGGTTTTTTATTTTATGGCTTACCTGTGGATTGGTTCCTGTGCTTCTGGGTCGCTTGGATTTTGGAGAGTGGACATCTAATGGTGAGTAAACAAAAGAAAAGTTTATTATTTTTACTTTTACAGGTTTTTATGATTTTTCATTCATGTCTTTTATTTTTTCCCTCCCATTTAATGCCCGTTAATGTATCTATATATATAATACATTCACGGACACTGAATGGGTGTATTGTATGTGAATTTTGTATGTAAATGCATTGTATTTTATGCTATTATTGCCCCTGTATGTTATGTTTATCTATCTGTATAGATAGACATACAGGGATAATAATTGATTGTTTGGCTCATGTTTAGGTTCTTTTCATGTATGGATAATGTATTTAGCATCTTTATTTTGTCATTGTTGTGAATAATGTAATTTGTATTTAGCTAATGGCTTCTTTATGGTAGTAAGATTAGCATGATGGTGGTTACTTTAAATTAGAATTGTTTTGGCAATGGTTTGGCTTTAGCAATTGAATAGGGAATTGTATAATTGATTTGTATTGTATTTTAATTGTTTGAGGAAATGGATTAATTGATTGATGCTAATTGTATTGATGTTGGTTAGTTTCTAATTGATTTTCAGGATGGCATTGGTGGTTAGGGGACATTGTTCATAGTGTATTTTATTGTTACATATATTTTGCATAGTGTTATATGATGCACAGATTAATTGCCTCATGTACACACTCAATGCAATTGTGTGACATTTCATAGACATTTGTGTAGCTGCAGTTTGTTTTTTTTATATTTGCAATGGCTGCTGGATTTATTTTAACATGCACTGTGGTAATTGTAAGATTAAAAATGCATGTTTTGATTTATACATGTTTTATGTGTTTAATAATGGGCAAATAATCTATTATCCATATCTGGATAAAAGTTATTTGGCACATTATTGTACTGTAGATGTTGGGGGGGGAGGGGGATGTATGTATAGGTCCGGTTTATTTATTTTACATTCAGGGTTGGTTCCTTGGTTCTGCGTGAGACCTCTGGAGATCACCTGCGGTCTCCTCGGGTATCTCATGGGTATCAGGCTGGTGGTTCCACAGGTGACACCTGCGGGGATGAAGTGGTGGTCCCATATCTGTGGGGGCACCGCGGACCCGTAGTCTGCAGGGAAGAACCGGTGGTCCCACATCCGGGGGGACACCGCGAACCCGCAGGTGCGTGGATGAAGCGGTGGTCCCACATCCGTGGGGGCACCGTGGACCTGTAGTGAGCACTCGTGAGTTCCCCAGACCCCCGTGAGAACCACCCGAGGCCCTGTAGAGACCTGTGGGTCTGACCCGGGGCTCCCAGACATTTGTGGGCCTACCGTGGGGACCCAATTGTAGCCCACGGTGACCCAAGGAGACCACCTGGGGGCCATGGCGCTTGGCGGGACCAACCAACAGGCCTCCAGAACCTGTGTGAAACAAGTTGCTGGTACCCTGTAGGTCTGTCAGGTGACCCGCCAGCCCGCTGGGGACTCGCGTGGGGCTTGGATATGAACCCTGTATGTAAAATAATAAATCATGTATTTATGGGGGGGCACAGGGGGTGGGTTATGTATTTAATAAATAGAATGATGTTTATTGTGGGGCAGTGTATTGTTTTTATTGTGGGTACTGGGGGTGGGGGGAGGGGGTATTGGCCCCAAGGGTATTTGGGTAGGCCTCCCTTGTGGGTAGTGGGTGAGGGTGGTTAGGCCTCACGGGGTGGGGGGTTAGTGTGGGAGGGTATGTAGGCCTCCCAAGTGGTGGGTTAATAACCGCTATGGTGATTAAGGGGTTAGGGGACATTACATTGGCTATTGTAATTGTTGTGCATGTTTTGTAGCACCGTAGGGGCATGGGCAGAATGAAGATGAGGATGAAGACGGCCTTCATCATGGGTGCCTGTTAAAGGTAAGTGTAATATGTTTTGACTGCATTTATTGAATGTTATATGTATTTAAAATGGCCAAATGCATTATTATCCATATTTGGATAATAGTAATTTTGGCCATTACTGTATAGTATGTGTTAGGGGGGTGTATTTAGTTACAATTGTTGTTTCTTATTTTTGGAGGTGCAACATTGGTACCGCAGGCCTGCGGGTACCCCGGGACTCCTGCGGGGAGCCCTGGACTCCCGCAGGGACCCCGTACTCCCACGGGGACCCCCGCTTGGTGAGCCGGGGACACCCGTGCAACCCCCGGGCTCCGTCAGGACCCCCGCGGGGTCAGCTGGGGACTCCCACCAGCCTGCTGTATGGGTTTTGCGCATGCAAAAATAAAAAGCCAGAATTTTTTCTAAGTCCAGATTTCTTTGCGTCTACTTTGACCTGACGTGTTCTGATCAACGCAACTTTCGCGTTTGCTAAGGTTGCGTTGCTTAGTGCATCCCGCTTAAGGGCAGAATTTCACGCAAACAGGGTTGCGATCGAGCAAAGTTGGACTTAGAAAAAATCCCTGAAAAAAGTCATTTTTAGACCGCAAAGTGCCTGTTTGCGTTGCTTAGAGCATCGGGTTGAGCCAAAAATCACGATCGAAGTGCACTTTGTGGTCTAAAAGTGACTTAACGGAGCTTAGTGCATAGCCCCCTATGTATTCAAAAACATTGTTAACCGTCTTTTATCCCTTTTCAATAGTACCTGACTTTTTTTGACATGTTGAAAGCCCTAGATGCTGGAGTGACCACTTTTACACTAGTAAAGAATAAGGTAATAAGTCTATTTCCCAATGCACTGTCGCTGTGAGATAGAGACATGTCTAGAATCATCTATGAGAATTCTCATGCTGTTACCTAAAAGGTAACACAACCTATAACTAATCTTGTAAATAAAACTTTAAATATCAATATTTTAACCCAGCATAAATTCTATTCTGATAATAAAAGCTGACAACGGTTATTTAACTAAAGTGAAGCCACCAACTCAGTTTCCAACCTTCCAGATAAGCCATTAATTTATGATTCCCATCGCAGTGCCAGCTTCTTGTGGCTTTGGGCAAGCCATTTAGGGGTAGAGATGGGTGAATCTGCCCCAATCTGTTTCCCAGATTTTCGGTAATGTTACCCCCAAAATCCGTTTCACGGTGTAAAATTCGCAAACGGATTTAGGCGGTTTCAATCCGCGTGGATTGATCAACATTTGTGATTGGATACATCCCGCCAATGCATTGTTGAATCCGTGGATTATACTCTACACATCTGTCCACGGGGTACGGAATCCGTGGAATGTGTTGGTAATAATTATACAAAATCTACAGTGTCCTGTTGATGTACCAAGAACGTCATGGGCAAATGGAATTTTTTTAGGGGGCGATCAGGCTGATCGTTATGACAGAGCCCGGTCAAAACAGAAGTGGAGCTCCACCGGACCCCTGGCCCTATAAATGTTAATATTCTCTGAAGCGGGCATTTGGACTGATATCCAGCGATAACTCCCTTTGACTTCAGTGGGAGTTTTATGCCGATAATGACCTGATTGACCGTGTCACACTATTTTAAGTAACCCGCCTGACTCTCCCTGTGCCTTATTTTTCTCGTAATATCTGCAATACAATATAATTAACACATTCCTATTCCCATGCAGGCTTTATGGTGCATGTTGAATAGAATGAAGAGCTAAAATGGTCAATTATATTTGAATTTAAGACATTTTTATTAAGTGAAAGCAAGATGAGGTTCAAGAGGGATATGGGTTGATATTTTTTATGTTGCTCTTGAATATATGGTCACTGACCAACAGCACCACCGCATGAACTATGAAGTTTGTGATCAGTACGCATTCAAACGGACTTCTAGACTTGTACTTGGAAGGACTATAACCACTATAGATGGGCGAATCCGCCCCAAATCCGTTTTTAGGGGTTTTCAACCCAAAATCCGATTCGCGGTGTCAAATCCGCAAACTGATTTGGTTGGTTTTAATCCACGCGGATTCATAAAAAAAAACCGCCACTTGATAAAAACCTGTGGAAGGATTTGTAGAATCCAATCCTGCGTTGGTGGATTCTTAAGAATCTGCCAATGGATTGCTGCATCCGCGGATTGGATGCTACATATCTGTCCCCGCGTTGCGGATTACGTGGAGTGTGTCGGTAATATAATAATAAAATCCGCAAATCCCAAATAGCTCTTTTTGACATTGATCCGCTGAAATCCCCGTACCAAAGGAACGCTGCGGATCCAAATTAGTTGAAAAAATTTGCCCATCTCTAGTAACCACCCACATACTCATGAGTGATCCATTAATAGTGAGCAGCACGTGCTTTCAAACTGTATAAATCTGAGAGTTCTGGTGCCATAAATATGTCCAGACAGGCAGACTTACCCTTTTAGCTAAATTATGTAATTAAAGATCCTCTACTCTGGACAAAGAAGTATGAACGGGTTAATTATATTGTGTTGCAGGCATTATTCGGCATATTGATTAGTGAAGAGATAAGAAATGTTTAATTACATTTTAATTGCACGTTTTCATGCAGCATTAAGTAAAGGAAAGATGTGGATCTTGAGGGATTATTAATGCCATATTATTATCTTTTATCTGCATGGCGCCAACATATTCTGCAGCTCAGTACAACGCGGGATGAAGCACAATAATATTATAGGCTGAAACAGTACATATATGTTAAGACAAAACGGGTCAGTAGGACGGATGTCCCTGCCCCAAAGATTTTCCGCAGAGCTTCACCTGTTAACATCAGGACTCCGAGTACGCGGCTGTAAGATGAAAGTAACAGAAAGAAGAAGTCATGAGAGCGTTGGATAGGTCTCCATGAAAAAGTGAACGTTTAAGTGCATGTATCGTAGAGGAAAGTCTGATCTTATTTGGTGGAGAGCTGGGGGGCAGCACGAGAGAGCACAACTCTAGGAGACAGGAGTGGGATGAAGCGATGAAGGAAATGGAGAGACTTACATCATGAGCAGAGAGTAGACTGCGTGTGGGAGAGTATTTGGAAATGAGGTCATAGATGTAGAGAGGAGCAGTGTTATGCACAGCATAATGTATGTTTGTATATATGTATTAATCTTTTTTTTTACTCAAGTGCAGAATTAGATTTTTTTAGAAATTATATAGTATAATTACCTTTCATGTATGTATGTATATCTTTATCTTTATAGCGCCATCTATGTACATAGTGCTTTACAGCTGCAATACACGTGACAATAATATAACTAAGATAGTGGGAACAAGCGCTTCAGATATGAAAAGAAAAATAGGAAAAGGAGTCCCTGCCCCGAAGAGCTTACAATCTAAGTGGTAAGTAGTGAGAACTTACAGAGACAATGGGAGGGTGTTCTGGTAAGTGCGTCTGCAAGGGGCCAAGGTCAGTGCATGTGAGATATATAGTATCAGCGAGCAGAGCTACCCATATGCTTCGTTAAAGAGGTGTGTTTTAAGAAATGTCCTAATGGTGGATAGAGAGGGTGCCAGAGGATATTGAGGGGACGGGCATTCCAGAGGTGTGGGGCAGTGACAGAGAGGTTTTAGCTGGGAAAGGGCTTTAGATAAAAAAGGGGTAATTTATGTGATGGCCAATGCCTCTCTTTGGGAATTTATGTCTGAGGAATGTTATTGTGCATGAAATATGCTTCCCTTTCTAGAGAACCTTTTTATAATGTCTGGACCACAGCGCTTAACGGTGAGCTATGAAAACATTATAGGATACTTTTATAAACACGTGTATTAAGCTATGTATAAGTGAGTTTTGTTTTTAATGTTGTACACTAAATTCTTACACTGTTACCTGATTTTTTTCTAACTTCCACAGGATATATATTTTCAATATTGCAGTAGAAGCTGAACCATTGATGAATGTTGGAGATTGTTGTCTTCAGTAATGGAAATTGTGTTGATTTATGGTTTATGTTTAAACGTAAATCCTTAGTATTCATTTGTGCAAAACTTTGTCTGTGATGGCATTATTTTTGGTATTTATTAACTGGGCTTTTCATACATGTATATAATTTCTTTATGTTTATTGTGTATATGTATGTGTGCTTTAAAGTAGCAGAAGAGAAAATATAAACTAAAGGATATAAAAAGAAAAAAATACATTATATCCTTCCTTTCTAGTTGAAGTTTTTGTTGAAGGTCATGAATGCACGGATCCAGACTATACACATTACTCCCTCATAGGTTGCGATATGATGTATTCGGAGACCTGTGTTTGCCTTCCCCATGATGTATATAAGTACAAATATACAATGACTATCTTAGTCGACTAAATTTAACTTAGGTTGAACTCGGTGGGCATGTATTTTTCCAACCTCATCTACTATGCAACAGCTGTATGCTAGTATTCTTACAGAAGAATATGGAGCATTTCAAAAATATACATTCAATGTAGTGTGTGATACCTTTTAGCAGACTAAAATAATAGTTCTCTATTCAGAGCTTTGAAAACCTCCAAGGTTCCTTGTGAACTGTACACTTGAAGAAGAAACCTATGCCATTTTCAAAGCACTGTACACTATCATTTGTTTCTATAGACCAAGAACCCTAATCTTTGTCCTCTAAAAGGTATAACCACATCGAATTTGCATGTCTTCGATACCAGTAGCTTTTAATTATTTTACATAAATGTAGCCATGCCACCTGTGGCTACTAGTTTCCTTCCTTCCTGGCAGTAAGTCCTGTATAAGCAGGTCTTGCCAGTAGTTGCTATGGGGTTTCCCCCCCTTGGTACTGCACTTGAGTGACAGCAGGGGGTGGTACAACCTGTGGTAGCTGGGACAACAGGGTGCCCACCTTCTGGCTGTACTTAAGGGCAGGACCGCCCTAAAGTTGAGTTTTTGTTCCTTCCCTCTGAGGAAGGCAGGTCACACGACTGGGAGCCTGAGATTGAGGCCTTTCCATGTGCTCTTCTCTATGGGGAGGAGTGAGTGTGGACCATACCTCTGCCTCCACTAGGAAGGTGGGGAAGAGCTAGGACGCTGCGGGTGCCCTTGGCCTGTAGTGGCGGTCCAGGGACCATCTTCAGTGATAGCTGATCTGAGAGACTGTACCCGGCAGAAGACTGCTGAGTACCTATTGCATAATTAACCGTTCCTGTTTTGCAATACACCTCTGGCCTGGTGAGTGATCTAACTGGGGGGGAGAGGTAATCAGTTCTACCGTGGGAGATCATCTCCATTTCCCTGGAGCCTACGGCAGATGGAGGCGCTGCACTGCTAAGTATTATGTTGATTATGAACCCCAGGCGCCTGTTCCTGTGTCCCCAATCATCGCGGACGACTCGGCCCTCCTGTTGCCAGTAGGTATATGCACCACACTCCCTGTAATGGCCCCTATCCACGATTGGGGGGGGGCGGGGAAAACCGTTACATAAATATAAATAAAGCTGTTTAAGAATCATATTGTTCTTTAAACATGCAATACAGAAGGAAGCAGAATTAAGTAATAATTCCTGAAGTACAGGGCATTACCTGGCCATAGTGCATAGGGGAGAGGAGCTGAAGGCCCAAGCCGAGCCGAGCCGAGCCGAGCAAGTCACTTTATCTCCCTGTGCCTCAGGCACCAAAAACATAGATTGTAAGCTCTACGGGGCAGGGACCTGTGCCTGCAAAATGTCTCTGTAAAGCGCTGCGTAAAAACTAGCAGCGCTATGCAAGAACATGCTATTATTATTATTATTAGTTCATTTTGGTCCTTGGGGGGAGGGTCACTTTAAAGCAGGCTTAGATAACCCTCGGCAGCACATTTATTTCAAAATGCAGCTTTAATTTACAAATATTAAAGGGTAGATGTAAGGTAAAAGAGATGGAAGAAGTGAAGGGGGAGTGAGGGGAGGAAAAATAAAAAAAAGACAAGGTGAAAGGGGAAAAAATCGAGAGGGGAGTGAAGTGAGAAGGAGAGAAAAAGTGGATTGAGAAGAGCAAAGTCACAGGAAGTGGAAACGTGAAAGGGATGTAAACTGCTAGGGAGGAAAAAAATGGGAAATAGAGAGAAAATGGCAGGGAAGATGCAAATAAGGGAGAGATAAATGAGAGGTCTAGCAAAGGGAGGAGACAAGTGAGAATGATAAGGGACAAGTGAAAGGTAAAGGTGACAAGGTGGGCCAAATTGTTCTTATCTGCTGTCAAATGTTTTAATTGGAGGGTTAGGAAAGTTTAAGGTAAGAGTAGAAAGGGGTTTTGATACAGCTATACATGTCAGCATGCTACTAGGTCGGGCTATGGCTTAAGAAAGGAAAGAAGATTCGGAGGCAGAATGATGGGAAGTATCCAGTGTCTTAAGAGAGGGCCATGGAGTAGGGAGGTGAAGAGTACAGTGGTAGAGAGAAACCTATCCATTCCTTCTTCTTCACCTGATATATGCAGCATCAAGAAAAGGACAGGTTCATGCAATTCCAGAAGAAGCAGAAAACACAGGGCTTTAATGAACCTAGTACTCCAAGATGGATGCCTACTCATCCCTTAGATGAAAATACATTATTAACAATCATTTTTAGATTGTGCATATATATATAACATCTTTGATTGTGTATATACCTGTATAATATCTTTTCTGAGAAGAAAAGTGCACGATCCATGGTTTGACATTCATTGGTGTCCATCTTTTTTATAGACATTTTATGTTCATTTTTATTTTTCAGTTATCTCCATTCAGTTCCCTTTTAATCATCATTAAAATCCTCCATCAATTCATTTTTACATATATTGTATAATGTTCACATTTATTTTTTATATATTATTATTAACTTATGTCTATTATTCTTTTATCATTATCGGAATGTTTTATTCAATATACCACCAATCTCTCTTTCCTATATGTACACATATGATTGTATTTTTGTGCAATATGTTTTAACTTTATATGCATTTTAACCATTCTATGGTCATGAAACTTGTGCATGTCTTTTTCTAATACATTCATTTGATGGGTTAATGACAAGGGGATTTTCAATTGACGGTTTAGTCAGCCTTTCCCACTTTTGCACTCCATCAGCACCTTCATTTATTAACATTTTGTGGCTTGGGACACTCTTACCTATTTAAGTTGATTCCTTACTCCCCTCTACCATCTACCCCTGATGAAGTTACTGTCAGGTGATGAAATGTGTAGGACGGAGTTTTGACTCAGTGACGTCATTGGCGGAGTTGAGCTGAGCTTACTTTCACTTTGAGTGAATATCGGGAGGTTATTTTAGCCCCAGCAAGCACTGCTCCTCTGATTGGCTATAGATTATTCTCTTTTTCTATCCATTATTGCAGATACAATTTATTTGGCAGTTCGGCCCATGATGCGCACACCTTTTTACGGATCCTTGGACTTCGGACTACATGCCGGTGGTATCCAGGTCCTTGACGGTAACTATACACAGTTTCCCTCCTATGAATTTCATTTTAATGATTCTGTAACTGCATATTGCTCCACTGTTAGATGTTATATTAAATTATTATATACTTTATTACACCATTGAGCGTGTGCTTTTCTTTTTTGCAGATCGTTTGCGGATGTGGTGCATCCAATAAAAACTGTCAGGAGTCTCCATGAACATTTATCCAATTTATTGTTGGATATTTATCATAAAATATTTTAGAATAACATCTTAATACTCTCACCATATTTCTATTATGGCCCCCAAAAAATGTTGCGTACCTATTTTAGGTATAATACAAAACAATTATTTTCCTTTGTGTTGCTTCTCCTCCTTTGATATTGTGCATTTATTGTTATGGGATAACACTACTATACATTAGTATTTTCGCCAATTCACTCAAGTGACTCTGTGGCACCTATTATCTGTGTTTTTTTGTGTGTGATATATGTAGCCCTCTTCCCCCTGACTATAGAGGCTACCGGTACTGTGGTTACCTGTTGGCTCACAGAAGGCCTAAGCCTCCGCCTCTGGGAGCCTGGGGTGGTATAATAATCACCTTGGTGCAGCGCCTCCACCTGCGAGGGGTCCCAGTGTAGAGGGAGGAGTCCATCACAGGAACCAATCGTAATAGTAAACACACACAGTATATCATAACAACCTTTACTGACAGCACATATAACATAAAGCTACTAAACAGTATAGTGAACACCCCAACGCAGTACCACCAATGCGTGTCCCCAAAGTACATTAGGTGCTAGGTACTGATGTCCTTTTGCTAGCACTGATGTCCTTTTCCCAAATGTCCGGGCCCACCCAAAAGTGTATGGAGTAGTGCTACCCTGTGAACTGTTGGTGCACTTTGTTGAGGTACCTTCTGAGTACTCCAGTACTCTGTGTGGCCGACTAAGCTATGGGGATCTGCTGAACCAGCGACGTCGTCATCCGCGATGGCGTCCGCCTCAGTGTTGGTTGGTCTCCGGTAGGAGGATCCCACCTTTAAGAGTCTCTGATACTGTCGTGGTTGTCTGATCCCAGACCGCAGATCGCAATCACCACGTGGGGTCTCATTAGTGATATAACCTGATTATGTGCAGCTACTGGGGAATGTTCCTAGCTATGAGCTTCCCTGTAGCAGCCACAATTTATTGGTGAATCAGGGCCTAGCTTGGTCCTAAAGGAGTTGTCTGAGTGCCACTGACACTCAGACCCTACCTTCCCCTTCTGCATCCCTGCTCCAACTGACGCCTCACGCTCTGAGTGCGCCAAATGTAGCCAAATCTACTCTGGAGATCCTAAAAGCCCCATTGACTAATCTTGCACATGTGATAGGGTGCCCCAGAGGATCCTGGGATATGTAGCTATCCTGCGGAGCTATGGAGAAGATGGCCGCCGCTCTCTCTCGCTCCACTGCGCATGCGTATGCTCCATCTGGTACATCAGGATCCCTTCTGCGCATGCCCACCACTAGCAATGGTGGCGTCCTTCATGGACGTCCGCTGCGGAGCTCCCGGACACTGGAGCTCTCTCTCCTGCTCTCCTGCCAGCCGCCGCAACTGCTGTGTCACCCGCAACCCCCTCCGGAGGTGTATTGATGTGAGGATTCGGGGGACATGGCAGTCGCAGTGTGACCCCCCTTACCTTCTACGGCCCCCGCTGCCGGGAGACGTCCTTGCTGTCAGTCCCTCCCGGTCCCCATTGTCCTGGATGGGCCACTGTTGCCCTGCAGGCAGCCCATACTCAGGCGGCTGCCATTTGTCCTGGGCGCACGCTCTCTAACCTTACAGAGCGCTCGCCAGGCGAACTTAATTTATTCACTGCTCCAGCAGTGAAACCATGCCCCCAACACTTGCGCAGGCTACTACCCAGGCACACAGGTGAGCAGCTTTGGCACTATCAAAGTAACCAATCCAGGACAGCTCCTCATGTTCCTCCAGGCCTGCCTCTGCTTCCTATTGGTCAGCCGCACTATATAATGCCTGTCCTACCACTTTCACATTGCTCGACATAGTCTCCAATTGTGGATGTCTACTATGGTTTCCTCTTCTCTCTGCTACTCAGGTTACGACGCGGCTTGGCGGACTATTCTCTCTGGCTCTCAACCCCGACTCCCTCCTGACGACGCAGTTTCTCACGCCCCTCGATCACAGCGAGCATCTCGACTATACGGACCTCTCCTCTCCCTGACCTTGGCAAACGGCAACTACCACATCTCTTCTATACCCAGTACCGGCAAGTATAACGCAAGCTATACCCACCTGGCCTGGCAACACCAGAATACCACACTCCGGACACGCTCCTTCTGCTGCCGGTGCATGCACACATACGTCCCACCACAGTACAAGGGACGGGTCTAGTCTGAGGGCAGCACCAGCGTAACACTTGATTGCCGTCCTCCTCCCGCATCCCGGAGGTAGGAGGGAGGCCTGGCTACATCTATCTATATATATATATATATATATAGATAGATGTAGCCAGGTCCCCCTCTGGGCTTTTTTTACCCCCCTCACTGCACTCACCTCAGTGGCGGTCGGGAGGGTTGTGGCCGGTCCTGGAGGCACGCGGATGCGGGCGCTCGTGCACTCGCCGGTAAATAGATCCCGGGGGTGTGTGGGGGTTGTCGGGGCGGTGATCACGTCGCCGAGGACTCCTGGCGGTTCTTTACAGAGAGCGCCGCCATGTTGAGGGACACTGGCTCATGTGCAGAAAGCTGCAGCCATTACATGTCGCGCATGCACATTTATTAAGCACGCGAAGGCTGGCCAATAGGAGAAGGGCTCTGGACAGGGACTAAAAGTCCCATGAGCTTTTGGGGCGACCACCTGACTCCAGGGAGCCAATAGGGTGCAAGAATTTCCCCCAGGCAGGGAAGTAGAAGGCTGCAGGGATGCACGTTGGCCAGTCGGCGCCAGGAGAGGCTACGGGTAGGTGGTGAGGGTGCATGGGTCAGTGACCAAATGCATTAGGCCAGTAACCCCCCAGGCCCCAGATAGGCCCTGAGGCACCTTTAAGTTTGTGGTTGCTCTAGGGACAGGCCCTAGGATATGGAACCTGCCCTATAAGAGCTGCATAGTAAGCAAGGGATCAAGCAGACACTGTAAATCCAGGAGAGGGGAATGGGACCAGCCCCTCAACCCAGAAAGACTACCCCAAGGTGGGATGACCTCAGGGGACAGCCTTCCACGTGGAGACCATGTCGCGGGAGCCAAAGTCGCCGGATTGCGGATCGATTGCGGTTGGAGTGTCCGGGTGCAGGAGCGCCTGGCAGGTACCTTAATAAAGTGCACCAATACCTTATATTTTACGGCGCTGATCACGCCAGGGTGGGAGAGTCACACTTGGGGACACTCGGTGGGTGGAGTGACTAAGGGACTCACAGGTATTACGGACACGGTGGTGGGTTGCGCCCTGCGAGGTGCGTTGGCTAGTTGTGCTATTAGTGGGAACGGGTCTGTTATATTTCATGCACCTTACAGTAATAAGTATATGCACGGTAAATGTTGTTCTTGTTTTATTACACAAAGTGTGTGTTATTGGGTTGTATCCTGTGAGGGGCTCCCCCCGCTCGGTTGGGATCCTTCCCAGGTGGAGGCATTGCACCACGAGTATTGTGAATATATATACCCCAGGCTCCCAGTGCGGAGGCTTAGGCTCCTTAGAGCCATACAGGTACATACAGCATTAGTAGCTTCCGTGTTCAGGGGGAAACAGTGCTATATATATATATATATATATATATATATATATATATATATATACAGTGTTCGACAAACCTATACATTTGCTCGCCCCGGGCGAGTGGATTTAACATCGTGGCAAGCTCCTATTGGCCCAAGCAGCACACGTTTGGTACTAGGTGGCGAGTAGATTTTTTTGTGTGGCGAGTAGATTTTTTGGTGATTTGTCGACCACTGTATATATATACAGACCCCTAATGCCTTCCAGTTGTTTATGGACCTTAATAGTTTTATTAGGAAACTAACCTTAAAAAGACACTTTAATATATAGGAAACTAACATCAAACATAATATGGAGACTGATCGAATTAATGTACAGGATCTGGCCCATCTAGAGGATCTAACTTCACTGTTAGGGGAATCAGAAGGAATTTTGAATGCATCACAGGAGTGTATGGATCCTTTGGAGCTATCCATACATCCCACTCCAATTGAGAGCACAATAGAGGAAGAGTTAAATATCATATACTCACCTTTTAAGCCCAAATCCATATTCTTTCCCTACCAGTCCAAGGGAGGATTCATTGAGGCCTTCTACAGTTTGGTACTGCAGGACTTTGAAGCATTATGCTCTAAAAAACCTAAGATCAATAAAAATCTAAGCCAGGGTGAACTGGACGCATTAAAACAATTTAAGGATAATCCCTCAATTGTAATTAGACAGGCAGACAAGGGGGGGGAGTGGTCATCCAGGACACTTCTGCCTACCTCCAGGAGGCTCGCAGACTCCTGGGTGACCAGGCCTCCTATATCACCCTTGAATCTGATCCAGTCATAGGGTATCAGGACAGTCTCAAAGAGCTTCTTTTTTCAGCACTCACTATGGATATTATTTCTAATACAGAGTTTAAGTTTTTATTTAATTCACATCCACGCACACCTATTTTTTATCATTTGCCTAAAGTGCACAAGTCCTTGACAAACCCCCCTGGCAGACCCATTGTGTCCGGGGTGGAGTCGATGACGTCGAGCCTGTCCCAGTATGTGGATTACCATCTTCAACCTTTTGTTATTAACCTTAGGTCACATATTAGGGACACGCTCCATGTCATCGAGGCCACCTCTGGCATTAAATGGAAGTCCACCTATCTATGGGCCACATGTGATGTGGCCTCTTTATATACCTGTATTGACCATGCCAGGGGTATTGAAGCATTGATGTATTGGTTTGACAGGGACTTGTGCATACCTAAAAAACACAAGTTATTTATTTTGGAGTGTGTGAAATTTATTTTGAATCACAACGATTTTCTGTTTGAAGAGATTTTTCATCTACAAATCTGTGGAACGGCTATGGGCACGAGGTTCGCTCCTAGCTACGCAAATCTCTTCATGGGTTATTGGGAGGAGAGATTTGTGTGGCAAAATTCCAAACTTGGAGCGGGCCTCGTGTACTACGGCCGTTTCATAGATGATATGATTTTTATATGGGACGGAGAGGAGGCAGAACTACAGGATATTCTTAAATCATTTGATGAAAACCCTTTAGGATTAAAATTCACATTTAATATAGATGCCACTTCCATAGTCTTTTTGGATTTATTACTCACATTTGATGATAATTTAGATATTATTACAGCCACACATTTTAAAGAAGTCTCAGTTAACAACTATGTACATGCGTCCAGCAACCATCACAAACAGTGGCTACATAATATTCCTCTTGGACAGTTTCACCGTATCAGGAGAAACTGTTCAAGAGAGATTGATTTTGTTAAGCAGTCAAGAGAACTCAGTTTGAAATTTAAACAGAAGGGTTACGATAACCAACTAATTAATGAGTCCTTTAAGAAAGTCAGCTCCATGGATAGATCAACTATGTTAAAAACATCCAATAATAGACAGGTCACTTCTCGTCTGAGCTATAACTCACCAGTGATTAGAGACGAAACTGTTACATCCAGTGTAAGGTTTATCACTACCTACAATCAGTCTCATAAAGCAATTCAGAAAATCATGAGCAATCACTGGGGAGTTCTCAGATGTGACCCCCATTTGAAAGGCATTCTTTCGGATCGTGCATCAATTGTCTACAGGAAGGCCAGAAGCATGAAGAGTATTATAGCTCCATCTAAATTAAAAACAGTAAATAACTCTGAAAAAACAACTTTAAAAGGCCCCTTAGGTAACCATAAATGTGGACGAGGCAGGTGTATTACCTGTAAGCACTTGAAAGCCCGGTCCAGTTTCAGCTCCTCCAACAGAGATAGTATCTATCAGGTCAGGAACTACATCAATTGTCTTAGTTCATTTGTGGTGTACTGCATCCAGTGTGGTTGCGGCCTACGTTATGTGGGACGCACCACCAGATCCCTCTGCACCCGTTTCCTAGAGCACAGAAGGAGTGTCATTAAGGGACAAAACATCAATAGTATTTCCCGACACTACAAAATCACACACAACCAGGACCCAAAATGTATGTCAATCATGGGCCTGGAATCTATATCTCCCTGTGCTCTGGGGGGCGATCGGTATAAGATCTTGTGCAGACAGGAGACTTATTGGATCCACCAGTTGGGGACTCTTACCCCTGGTGGACTCAATGAGTGTCTGGATGCTAGTACACTGGTCTGATCTCCTGACCTCTTGGACTCTCTTCGCTCTCCTCAGAGGGAACTCAGAAATAGTTCTCGCCTGCTGTCCTCTTTTTTCCACACTCCTTCCTCTAGTACATTTTCTCTCCCTCCCTTCCTATCCCACGATTCCCCTTCCTTTAGCCTCCTTTCCTCTCCCATCTCCCCATTACTCCACATTCCCCCATTCCCAGATTTTCTTCCACCTTCATCCCCACTCATCCCAATTTCACCTCCTACAATATTTGAAGAGGTGTTTATTATTCCCTTTTCAATTTGTTCTTTTATCCAATATTACAATTCTAATCATTTTTATTTAGAAATTCCCTTTATTGTAGGCGTCACTATATATAAAATATAAGTTTAGTCTAAAACTATTACAATTCTATACCTTGCCCTTCCTCTCTTCTTTTCTCTGTTAACCCATTGTATTTATACAGGGGTTTGAGTGTGACTATTACAGGTCATTCTTTTCTTGTTTCTGTGGTAACAAGTGAATCCAATTCCTATATCCTATAGTATTTGAGGTATAGAGTGTAATAAATTGAACACCGAGGAAAATATATATAATGTGTTTGTATTTTCAGTATTCAGACACATCAAGAAGATATATAGATACAATTTATTAACCCAAAAGGGAATCTATGAACTTCTCAATATACATCTTTTTCTCTGTGTACACTCATGCTCTATATTGCATATGGGTTCTAAATCTTTTTCTATATATGGATATGGAATTGGAATTTATGGGTAATGCTGTTTTAATCATGATTGAGATCTGTTGTTCTGGATCTGAATTTATTGTTTAGATTAATGTAATCTTGTTTTTATGTGTTGATCACGTAGTGCAATGTATGGTATAGTTATCCACACTTATGGAGAGTGTGAAAATAAACTTTGTATATATTTTGTAGATAAATTTATCTTGTGGATTTTCCTATTGGGAAATCATTAAATACAGTTTAAGAATAGAGTTTTAAATTATACATTGCAGTACAATGACTGATGAATTTATATGGTATCAAATCGCTTGAATTTTATTGTTAGTGTTAAAATTAATGTTATGATATCCTTCCTGTTCCTATACTATCGTCCATAAGGATTTTCAATTACATATATATATAATTATATCCACTTCATGTTAATTCCTTAAGTGTTTTAGTCCTTATCAGCCCTTAGAAAACTAGTCCTCTATGCTATTAGTACCTATGATATGTATTAGCCCCATTAGTGTTATTCAGGTTGAATCAATCACCCGATCACGGGTTGCCTGGCAACGGACTGGTTATATAAGGGCAGGACTTGATTCCATTCAGCATCAGCCCTTTGAGAAAGTTACCGGTCAGGTGACAAAACGCGTCAGGGTACTGAGAGCGCGATTACGTCATCACGACGACGCCGCGCACGCGCAGAAGCCTACACCAAGCGCGGGAATACAATCGGCGGCCATTGGAAGTGAGAGCTGGATTTTGGACTACACACAGACAGCGAACGGAGCCTTATACATCTGGTTCCTGGTGATCGTGTCTGGCAGCCCTGAAGGAGTCCACGGAGACGTGTTCCAGTATCCAGAACCGGATGGTGGTGATATATTCACAAACTGCCTTTTAACTATTTGCATCTTGTGAGTGCGATTCCTACCCCCCACCCCCCACCCCCTTCCTCTGTTTTAATAAATTTTATGCAGTATTATGCTATGGGGCGTGCGCTCTCTCTCTTTTTCTGTCTATATATATAAATATATATATACACACACACACACACACACACACACACACACACGCACACGCACACGCGCACGTGCACGCGCTCATGCACACGCACACGCACACGCACACACACACACACACACACACACTATAATGCAACAAAGAATCAAAGGAATATAATTACATAATTAAAAAAAGAATACCAATGCAGAGGATTTGGGCTTATATGCCTGAAGGAAAGAAAAAATATAAGCCATATTGTTTAATAGTTACTAAAAGCAATTTTTTTGTCCTTACTAAACATATGTCTGTTTCTCATTTACTGAACACACCCAATGTTATTTGTCCTTAATGTGTGGTAGCTGAAGGCCTCCACTGGATTTACTGTAAAATCTTGGAACAATTATTTAGTTTTCTGGAATGACATGAATTTCTTATGAATTATGACAGTGCACATAATTTTCACTCATTTGGGGTGATTTCAGGATCACAGTTCTAAAAAGTCAATGATCAGATCTCATTAGAAATATAGGGCAACATTTTTTCTGTTAGAGGAGTTTGTTTTGAATGTAATTTTTCGAGCCAACACTGCAATATGATCTTTAAACGACCACCATTGAATATAGCACTTGGGATACAGGGTATTTTCAAATGAATAATGATTTTTAAAAGCATTGTTGAAATATATGTCTAGATAGCAAATAAAAAAAGAATTAAAAAAAAGTGAACAATTTGTCCACTGCTACATAAATTATTCAAACAAGAAAAGGTTTGTTGTATTTTTTTCTCCACATAAAGATGTCATTCATGTTGTAGACACATATTCCTTTCTCATTTTTTCCCTTTAATTTTACTAATTGGGAAAAGTATGTTTTGTATCTGATTTATGGGCTCTGCACGGCTGCCAGGGATCATGTTAATGTATGCAGCTGCTTGGCTACAGTTTGGATTGGCAGATATGATACAGCCATTGAGTTGTGTCATTTGTTTGCACATGCATACAATAACCTCCTATGACAAATCCTCAAAAACCTGATCAGGAAATGTAGTCGACAAATAACTGTTGACTGTGATTTATATTCCCGTGCCTGTATGCCAACATTCATAGTACAAAGATAGATAACATGAGAAGTACATTCCGTGGAAAACCTGCTGACCAAACATTCTTTTGTATAGGTTAATGTATGTATGTTTCATTTAACTTTTTAGAGAGCCAAACAGCGCTTACATATTTTTTAGAAAACTTTACAATACAATTACAATGCAGGGAATATAATAATGCAGATAGAATAATTACTTCAATACATACATGTAGAATACATTGATAGAAAGGAGTCCCTGCTTATGATCTAACTGGTGTAACGGGTATTCCCCCACCCCCAATCGCAGATACAGTGAATGTGGGGGGAACCTATATGTTACCAGGTGTGGTGCGTTATATCTGTCAGGCTCACAGGAGGTCTGAGTCTCCGCCAGTGAGAGCCTGGGGTGAATCCTCTGGAACGTTCTCGGTTTCAGCACCTCCACCTGTGTAGGGTTCTAGGGATGTAGAAGGTTACCTACACAGGACCCGCATATACAATAACCACATACACAGGAATATATAACTAGTTTATATATGCAGGAAATAACACACTTAATAACATACACTACTAACACTTCCCCCTAGAGAGTAACTCCACAGTCACCGTATATCCCCACACTGGGTCCACAGCCCAACCCCCTTGTCCCGTGGTCAGCGCTGTGTAGTAGTGTGATATGTGTAGTTGTGATATGTTAGGATACGTTGGTGCACTTATGGGGGTACCTGCCGAGCGCTCCTGCACTCGGGCCTGCAAGCGACTTCGAAAAGGATCTGCTGCTTGGTGATCCTGTCTGATCCGATGTTTCCTCGCACGGGTCCGCCAGGGGCGATCCCACCCTGGAGATAGTCTCTGTCTCTTTGGGCACAAACTTGAGCCCAAGTCTGTTCTCTGGGAGCGCAGCGTCCGCTGTGTCCCTATCTAACACTAGTACTACTGTGACAGGATCCCTAACCTAGGGCCTGTCCCTGTAGCACCACAAACAGGGGAGTGAAGACCTATCTGGGGCCTAGGGGGTTACTGGCCTAATCCGTTCCCCTAGCTCTTCCCGGTCCTGACTGCTAACTAATACTCCCAGCACCTGCAGCAACCCACTGCACTAACTGTATCTGCAGCAATGCACTGCAACCAACGCACTGCAACCAACGCACTGCAACCTGCTTGGTACCTGCAGCAAACGGCTGCACACACACTGTCCCCAGAGGCTGCTGGGAATTGTAGTGCTTGGCACAGCTCTTTCCTATGGGGACCGCGTGCACGATCTTTACTGCGCATGTGCGACGCTGTAATGGCCACCGCTACACTTAACTGCGCCTGCGCAACCTCCCAGAGCTCCGGCACACTGGCGATGGCCATCGCTACCCTGGCCAACCTCTGCGCATTGCGCGAACCTCGCACCACAACCAAGATGGTGGTGCCCGCCAGGAGAAGTCGCCGTCCCCTTCCCCCACTGCCACAGGGGTAAGGCAGGGGGCAAAGGAAGATCAGGGGAACCGGGGGTGGCCCCCTTACACTCTCCCCCTGGTGAAAATACCAACGTCCCTGCTTGGAGAACAGAATCACATTACAGAAAGTTACATAATAAAAATGCATTGCATAAACTGTAGAACTTAACATGTTGAATTTAACATCACTGATACATGGCATATCACACACAGTAATACCAGAGGCCAGCTGAATTTTAGCTGTTTGCTGAGACCAATGGTGGGGTGCCCCTAACTGATCATGTGGGGGTACCTCACTTTTACGTTTGTGAGCCTCCCCTGGGAGAATCTCTGGGCGAGCACGCTCTGGGGTAACAGTCACCGGTTCCATACTACTTCCTCCCCCTGGTGGAAGGAATAGCACAGTGTCTCTTGGCCAGACCTTTACCCGGCCATCCGCGACATGAATGCGGTAGGCCAGGAGGCCTTGACCTTTTCCGCGGTCCACCACATGGTGAATGGAGTGCTCCTTTTTGGGCTTAAAGGAGGCAATTTTCACTGAATCACTTGCAACACAGTCCTTGTCCCTGAGTACTTGCGAGGCTTCCACTGGGAAGCGAGCAATTGGCAATGTCTCCATACTCAAAGTCTTTGTTACATCCTGCAGGGGGTAAAGGGTTGATACCTTACCACTGCGGTGATCCATGGTGGCCAACAGGTCCTCGGGGACGCTGTCAGTTCCCACCTCGGCTGTCTTGGGACCTGTCCCCGGCACTTCTGAGGCTGTCCACTCACTGTCTTGAAACTCGGGAGCATTGGATCCCAGTTACTGGGACCATTTGGGTTGGAGCGCACAGGCACACACTCAGGTCAGGTGCCTTAGTTCGGGCCTTTTCCACGGCCGACTCCATCGAAGCCTGTGGGGAGTAAGGAGGTTCCTCACCACTCCACTGGCTTGCGATGGGTTTCTCTTCCTCCGGCCCCGTCTCTGGATGTCCCTTCGACACACTGGGAGTCACCACGGCTAGGAGCTGTAGAGGGAGAAAGGGAGTGGCTCGGGATAAAAGGGGTTACACCCCATTTGGCCATCCCCTGACCTCACCAGGGAGACAAGGGGTTAACTGGGCTAAGACCCAGAACTGTGATTTAACTCCTGTTATGACATGTAAATGTGTATTCCCCTGTTCCCCCTGTTTTATTGTAACATCTGGTTAATCAGTGTCTGCATCACACACACACTGGGATCCATCCGGGAGCACAAGGGTTAATAGTTGTATAGTGATTATAGCCCTTTGTGTAACTTTCCCGCCTTTTCAGGCACCATTTTGCAGGCTCCCATAGGCCGCCATTGGAACTCCATGTCTTTCAATGGCGAATCTTGCTGTTGAGTCCTGTTCCTGAGAAGACCAGCAAATGGCGTCCGAGAGGGAGAGCGGCGGTTTCCCATTGAAAGTCAATGGGCTCATTGACTTCAATGGAGAAATCCTCGAGAGAAGCTTTCCTGGAACGAGTTGGCTGCTGTCCAAACCGCTTAACCGCAAAGCGGATACATTTTCAATAGGAGAGCTTTGATCACTTACAAGTCAAGTTCAACGACAAGTGGTGTGGGAATAAACAGTTCTAGGGCTCCTAGAAATAAAATTCTTTCTGTCCCTAGTTCCTAGACCTCCCCCCACTCGACCACAACCGGGTCCCCGTATCCTGGACCCCCGATAAGGGTCAAACCGAGAAGAGCGGGCCACGCCATAGGTTCCAATGGCGGCGGCAGAAACAGCTCAAGAAAATGGCTAAGTGTGAAAAGCTAAAAATTGGTAATCCATAGCTCCCGTTCCGGAGGGCCCAGCGGATCATGGTTTGGGGTATCTGTAGCCACTGCTCCGGCATCGCTGCAGAACCATCCTTGACCCGCTTGGGCCAACCCGACGGAGTATGGACCCCCTTGAAGGTTCGGGACTTTTCCCATAGACTCCAATGGCGGCCAAAACCCATTGACCGGCTACGGCGGAAAAACCCCATTGACTTCAATGGTGGCATCGCCCCGTTGAAAGTCTATGGCGGGGATTCCCATAGCCGCCAACGGCGGCGGTTTGCCATTGAAAGTCTATGGCGGCGAAGCCCGTTGTTTTCAATGGGGATTTAGTGAAAAACCGTGATTTAATTTACAGCGGAGATTTGTGTATTAAAATGTTAAACGGTTTTAAGTGTATTTGTGTATCTCCGGTTTTCCAGGTCGTAGCAGGTCACAAATTGGACCATAGGGTGTCCCAGTTCCGGCATTGAGAACTGGGAAGTTTGGACCTGCTGGACCCAAAGGAACCGGATATTTTAAAATGTTCATGTTTTATCCAACATACTGTATTTCAAGGTATGGGTAAAACCCAGAGGAAATTCCTTTGCATACCAGGGTAGCATATGGCCAGAACGGCGACCCAATGTCTAGAACTTGAGTATGTTTCAAAGGATTTTGCCACCTCCACTGTTTGCATGAGGGTGGAGATTACTCAAACCAGAGCAGTCTTCAAGTGTTCCATTTCACACCTCACAACAAAGGATTTCCTGCCAGATATTCTGTTTGGTAGACTAGCTGGCATTCCTGATATAGAGGAGGGGTTATAGAAATGAGACCCCAGAGCTCTACTGCGCATGTACCAACTAGCAAGGGGGCATGAGTCAAATTGTGTTCCCACGTTAACGAGTGGCTAGAGGTAATTGAAAACCAATCCACGGTACTCAATGTTAAGGATAGGGCACAAAAGGTTTATAAACTGATATCCACCCTGTATCCTTTGTCTTCAATTTATCATCTGAATGCTACCTGATTGCGAGAGAATTGCTATGCTTCATACTTCTCCTTCCCCAACCCCAAAGTAAGTGTACTTCTTGTCTGTTACTGTATTATTCGTGTGTTCACCTATCCAAAGGAATAAATATACTTTATTATATCTAAGACTCGTTCAGTTCGACCCAGTGATTTGTGTTAACCCTTTAATACCTGTGGCAGGCTATCGTCACAGGAGCCTCTTCGGCGGCTCCGGCCGCACCAGCGCTTGCTGCCGAGGGATATCGAGGCGCAGCGGGTCCTCAGCAGGGTCCGTTGCTGATGCTTCAGCTTCACGTGTGTGGTCCTCCGGCTGGCGCATCACCACGGCTGGTTGGCTGCTGTCTTTCCTCTTCACCTGGACAATAGGCAGAGGGTACTGGTCCACTCGCACCACTGGACAGCTATCTTCTAAGGGGGACACCTCCGCCAGGACGCGATGTCGAGTGGAGCCATTCGCCCTGGTGGCCAGACTTAAGAAGCTACCGTGCTCCGCGGTCACCTGGAAGCTCACACCTGACACCCCTGGGGCAGTCAACTCACCCTTGTCGTTGTTAGGTACTGATCCCAAGCCTAGGACCGATGGTACCATCATCTTAGGCCGGACTGGCCGGAGTAGGGCACACGGGCCACAGCAGGCGAGGCAACCGACTCTTTGTCCTCAACTTCACTTGTCCTCTGTGGTTCCGGCATTAGAACCGAATCTGGAACCGCGGTTAGGGCGCACGGGCCCTCTGTAGCTGAGGTAGGCTGGTTAGCCGCATCTTCCTCTGCGGGTTCCGTAGCACACAGCAGCACAGGTTTTAGGAACTGTGCCCCGCAGCAGGCACACTTGGGACCCCAGGTCTGTTTACCACCTGGGAAGTCACACTGGTTACAAACACATCTTATGCATCCCTCTTCATCCACCACTGCCACTCGGTATTCTATTGGTAGCCTAAAGTGGTTAAAGTCCATACCACCAGACAGATTCAAGTCCTTTGTAGGCACGGGCACACAAGAAAGGATACTTTCCCTCCTTTTGATCGCCACACTCCATACAACTGAGGGTGTGTTTCTCTGCATTCTGTACTTTCTTTAGTGGGAACAGCAGTTGCTTATTGCTGTTCACTGTGCTTGCTCCCCCTGGTGGAATTTAAAGGAGGGGCACGCTCTATCACTGAGTGGTTCGGGCTCTGCACATTGCCGGGGGCAGAGCTCTGGTTTTCCCGCCAGTCCTGTGCAGATTTTTGCAACACAATTTAGTGCAGACTTGCAGTCAGCAGCACG
This sequence comes from Ascaphus truei, assembly GCF_040206685.1. Lineage (NCBI taxonomy): Eukaryota > Metazoa > Chordata > Amphibia > Anura > Ascaphidae > Ascaphus > Ascaphus truei. The sequence goes on along the minus strand of NC_134483.1, from coordinate 384,604,797 downwards.
TGTGTTCTCCTGATTTGGCGGGAGACGCCATTTTAGGTGTGACTCACTGGATGAGGGAGCCTCCATTTTGATCACAGTTCTGTTAATTTCACTAGGGCTCTTTGCATAGATAAGAGGGTAGCCTCCTGGTGGGGCACCTAGGGCTGATAAAGTCAGAGGGGCATTTTCCCAGCATATCTCCTGCTCTGTCCTCATTAGTACGGCAGCCCAGTAACGAGGGACGCCATTCTTATGGTCTATCATCCACAATTGGTCTAGACCCAGGAGTTTCATTAGGGCTTTCCAGATTCCACTCATCGGCACACGTGTGGAACATTCCCTATGGCTACCACGTGGCTTGGTTCCTCGTGGACCTCTAAGGCCCATTCGCTCACTTGTTGCGGCGTGAGCGCAGACATGATGATTGGGACAGTAACCAATTTAGAATACTTAATAGGGCACCCCAGGTCGATCTCAGCAGCGCCTCCAAATGTAACGGGTATTCCCCCACCCCCAATCGCAGATACAGTGAATGTGGGGGGAACCTATATGTTACCAGGTGTGGTGCGTTATACCTGTCAGGCTCACAGGAGGTCTGAGTCTCCGCCAGTGAGAGCCTGGGGTGAATCCTCTGGAACGTTCTCGGTTTCAGCGCCTCCACCTGTGTAGGGTTCTAGGGATGTAGAAGGTTGCCTACACAGGACCCACATATACAATAACCACATACACAGGAATGTATATAACCAGTTTATATATGCAGGAAATAACACACTTAATAACATACACTACTAACACTCCCCCCTAGAGAGTAACTCCACAGTCACTGTATATCCCCACACTGGGTCCACAGCCCAACCCCCTTGTCCCGTGGTCAGCGCTGCCACTATGTGTAGTTGTGATATGTTAGGATACGTTGGTGCACTTATGGGGGTACCTGCCGAGCACTCCTGCGCTCGGGCCTGCAAGCGACTTCGAAAAGGATCTGCTGCTTGGTGATCCTGTCTGATCCGATGTTTCCTCGCACGGGTCCGCCAGGGGCGATCCCACCCTGGAGATAGTCTCTGTCTCTTTGGGCACAAACTTGAGCCCAAGTCTGTTCTCTGGGAGCGCAGTGTCCGCTGTGTCTCTATCTAACACTAGTACTACTGTGACAGGGTCCCTAACCTAGGGCCTGTCCCTGTAGCACCACAAACAGGGGAGTGAAGACCTATCTGGGGCCTAGGGGGTTACTGGCCTAATTCGTTCCCCTAGCTCTTCCCGGTCCTGACTGCTAACTAATACTCCCAGCACCTGCAGCAACCCACTGCACTAACTGTACCTGCAGCAACGCACTGCAACCAACGCACTGCAACCTGCTTGATACCTGCAGCAAACGGCTGCACACACACTATGCCTTCTTGTCAGCACTCACAGCACTGACAGCCGTGACACTGACAAGGCTGCACCTCGCACGCACCTAAGGGCAGGGTCCCTAACCTAGGGGCTTTCCCTATGAACTTACCCACTAACCTAGTGGGGAGTGGGGCCTACCTGGGGCCTGGTGTTTCTCTGGCCTAGTACAGCCGATCCCTGCTCTGTGTACACTACCTTCCCCAATCTCTTCCTGGATCACACTGACAAAAACCCTGTCTGCCCACAACATTGTTGCAACTCTGCAGCATGAGAATCTGCCAGCTCTATTGGCTTCAATGCTGCCTATGACCAGGGTTAAAGTGCAGTCTCCAGAGGCTGCTGGGAATTGTAGTCCTTGGCACAGCTCTTTCCTATGGGGACCGCGTGCACGATCTTTACTGCGCATGTGCGACGCTGTAATGGCCGCCGCTACGCTTAACTGTGCCTGCGCAACCTCCCAGAGCTCCGGCACACTGGCGATGGCCACCGCTACCCTGGCCAACCTCTGCGCATTGCGCGAACCTCGCACCACAACCAAGATGGCGGTGCCCGCCGGGAGAAGTCGCCGTCCCCTTCCCCCACTGCCACAGGGGTAAGGCAGGGGGCAAAGGAAGATCAGGGGAACAGGGGGTGACCCCCTTACACTGGCATGTGGGGAGACTAATAGAAACAGTTGAAGTAAGCCTGAGGGAATTAGTTAAAGTGTGTAGAGGAGCATCAGGGCCGACTGAACAGAAATCGTTGGGCCCAGGACAATTATGAGAAGCAGGCACAATGGGGGGGAGGGGAGATTGAGTGGAGGAGAAGGAATGGGGGTGGAGGCATAAGGGGTACATGGAGATATTGGTATCACCTGTATCAGAATGGGGATACTTTTTTGTATATATTTAGATGCCTATTATCCTTCTAGCCTTCCTTTGCAGTTAAGGGGCTAACGGCCTTAATTGGTTAACTGTGTGGGCTTACTCAGGCGCCATTCCCCATCATCTGATATAAGGTGACTGTAGAAGGGATGCCACTCCCTTGTATGCTGGGTTGCCGACAGATTTCCTGGGGCCCAGGCCTAAAGTTTTGACAGGCCCCCTCCCCTGCCCCCTCACTCGTGTCGGCGGTCTTGCGAGTCCCCCATTTAATATCTCATAAGCCCCCTCCTCTATTTATCCCCCCCTTTCCATGTATTTCTCTCCCATGTCTCACTCTTATTCCCTCTCTTCCTCACTCACTCTCTTCCCCCCTCACCAGTCTCTATTCCTCACTCCCTCTCTTACAACCCCTCTCTCCTCACTCTCCCCCTTCCTCCATCAATTACCCCCATCTCACTCAATCCTGCTCCCTCAAGCCACCCTCACACTCATTTCCTCCCCCCACTCCACTGGCCACACACACAATCCCCCACACAATAATTACCCCACCCAAAAAAATACAGAAAACACCCAAATACTGAACAAACCACCCACCCCCAAATACATACAACCCCCCAACCAAACATATATAAATGCACCACCTGGCACCCTAGCCCCCCCCCCCCCAAATACATACAAACCCTCTCCCTACCCAAACACATACAACCTCCCCACCCCCTCAAATACATACCAAAAACCCCAACCCCCCAAATACATACACAAAACCCCACTCCCCAAATTCATACAAATCTTCCCAACCCCTCAAATACTTACAACCCTCCTAATACATATAAAACACACTCACAATGGGTTGAGGTTTTTGCAGGGAAAAATTTAGAAGATAAATGGGCAGTCTTTAAAACATTGTTAGAAAGCACACTTATCAATGTATACCCTTGGGTAATATGTATAAAAGAATTAAGTCAAAACCAATGTGGCTAAATAAACAGGTAGGGGAGGAAATGGACAAGAAGAGGAAGGCGTTTAGATTCTTTAAGTCAGAAGGGACAGAGATATCGTATCAGAATTATAAGGAATGTAACAAAAATTGCAAAAGGGCAATCAAATTAGCAAAAATGGATAATGAAAAAAGGATTGCAATAGAAAGTAAGGTCAACACTAAAAAATTCTTTAAATACCTAAATAACAAAAAAATGAGAAAAGAAAATATAGGACCCTTTCAGTGTGAGATGGGTAGGCAGATTATTGGAGATAAGGAAAAAGCAGAGGTATTAAACAAATTCTTTGCCTCTGTGTTTACCAGAGAAGAATCAAGTTCAATAGTAGGGCCACAGGAGGAAGCCACAACCTCCATATTAATGAATAATTGGTTAACTGAGGAAGAAGTTCATAAGCGACTTGAAAAAAATAAAGTTAATAAGGCACCTGGCCCCGATGGCACACATCCAAGCGTTCTCAAGGAGTTAAGCTCAGTAATAGCAAAACCATTATATTTAATATTCAAGGACTCCATTTCCACAGGCTCAGTACCACAATATTGGCGTAAAGCAGATGCGGTGCCTATATTTAAAAAGGGAGCTAGATCACAACCGGGAAATTACAGACCTGTAAGCCTGACTTCAATAGTAGGGAAACTACGTGAAGGTTTAATACGGCATAATATTCAGGAATACCTAATGGAAAACAAAATTATTAGTAATAGTCAGCATGGATTTATGAAGGATAGATCTTGCCAAACTAACCTTATTTGTTTCTTTGAGGAGGTAAGTAGGAATTTAGACCAGGGTAATGCAATTGATGTGGTCTACTTAGATTTTGCAAAGGCTTTTGATACGGTTTCACACAAGAGGTTGGTGTACAAAATAAAGAAAGTTGGACTCAGTAATAATATATGCACCTGGATTGAAAACTGGTTAAAGGACAGACAACAGAGGGTTGTCATAAATGGAACTTTTTCAGGTTGGGCTAAAGTCGTGAGTGGAGTACCTCAGGGATCGGTACTGGGACCCCTGCTTTTTTAACTTGTTTATTAATGACCTTGAGGGTTGGGATCGAGAGTAAAGTCTCCATCTTTGCTGATGATACTAAATTGTGTAAGGTAATAGAATCAGGGCAGGATGTAATTTCTCTTCAGAAGGACTTGGAGAGACTGGAAACATGGGCAGGTAAATGGCAGATGAGGTTTAATACAGATAAATGTAAGGTTATGCATTTAGGATACAAGAATAAAAAGGCGACTTACAAATTAAATGGAGATATATTGGGGGAATCCTTGATGGAGAAGGATTTAGGAGTGCTTGTAGACAGCAGGCTTAGCAATAGTGCCCAATGTCATGCAGTAGCTGCAAAGGCAAACAAGATCTTATCTTGCATCAAACGGGCAATGGATGGAAGGGAAGTAAACATAATTATGCCCCTTTACAAAGCATTAGTAAGACCACACCTTGAATATGGAGTACAATTTTGGGCACCAATCCTAAGAAAAGACATTATGAAACTAGAGAGAGTGCAAAGAGCCACCAAATTAATAAAGGGGATGGACATTCTAACTTATGAGGAGAGGCTAGCTAAATTAGATTTATTTACATTAGAAAAGAGGCATCTAAGAGGGGATATGATAACTATATACAAATATATTCAGGGACAATACAAGGAGCTTTCAAAAGAACTATTCATCCCACGGGCAGTACAAACGACTCGGGGCCATCCCTTAAGGTTGGAGGAAAGGAAATTTCACCAGCAACAAAGGAAAGGGTTCTTTACAGTAAGGGTAGTTAAAATGTGGAATTCATTACCCATGGAGACTGTGATGGCAGATACAATAGATTTGTTCAAAAAAAGGTTGGACATCTTTTTAGATGAGAAAGGTATACAGGGATATACCAAATAAGTATACATGGGAAGCATGTTGATCCAGGGATTAATCCGATTGCCAATTCTTGGAGTCAGGAAGGAATTAATTTTTCCCCTTTATGGGGTTTTTTGTTTGCCTTCCTCTGGATCAATAAGTAAGTATAGATATAGGATAAAGTATCTGTTGTCTAAATTTAGCATAGGTTGAACTTGATGGACGGAAGTCTTTTTTCAACCTCATCTACTATGTAACTATGTAACTATATAACCTTGTGGATGGTTTCAGGCCTCAGGTGTCCCAGCTCTCCCGCAGCTGCTGTGGGCCTCCTGTCGGGCTTCCCCCTCTCTACGCTGTTTGGCCTGCCTCTCTCCCATATTCTCCCATGCCGTGCCACTCTCATGGCATCTCTCTCATGCCAGTGCTTGCTCCGACATCAGAGAGCGGCCTTGCACGGGACAGTGACGAAAGCCTGCAGCTGGGGAGAGTCAGAGACCTGCGACTGGACAAAGCAGTTGGAATTTCTTTGACCGACTGCCACTTCTCTTGTTGAGTTCATGATATACAGATACATATTTGTAGACAATTGGTTATGTCAGGAGGAACATACAGTAGGTATGGAAAAGAGAGAGAGAGGGGGAGAGGGGCGGAGTTCCCAGTTCACTAACTGATGAATAGAAATGGGGATCAAAATGGAGGTTTTGGCAAAAGATAATTTAATGAACAAATCTAATAGATGAAGCAAAAAGTGTAAACCTAGGGTCATGATACATATACAAACAGAATACTACTAAGGCACCAAATACATCACAGTGAATGGGGAAGGGATAGAACACAGGGATAGGAAGGGAGGACAAGGAAAAGCACAAAAGGGGGTTGGCGGGGGCGAGGGGGAGGTAAAGGAAACCATGGAAAATAGTGGGGCAATGTTTCGGGCAATGGCCCCTTCCTCAGGCCCATTCCCAGAGGTCAAAGCAGAAGACCAAAGGTACTTCCCTAAACCCTGTAAAACATAGCACAATTCCCTTTTAAACTGGTGCAACAGTACTACTACTATATATATATATATATATACAGTAGGTATAGTTTGATTTTAGAGGGGTTCCCTTTCCTGGACTGTAAGAGATGTGTGCAGAGGTAAGCAATGGAGACCGTTTTTAAAGTGAAATTAAAAATAAGGCTTTATTGCGCCTGTCTCTTTTAACACAGCAAAATCATCAAACGTTGGCAAATAAGGGGTCAAACAAAGCTTCTGTTCCACTTGCGAGTATTTCTAGTTAAACATGTGCAGTCCACAACTCCCTTAAGATAGCATGTTTCCCAGCCCCAAACATATATTTTGATATGTGCAGAGATACAACAGTCTTAGAAAGGAAAGAATTATCTGTTAGCTGGGTTGCTTGTAGGGGAAGGCTTCTTTGTTCTCCTGGTATCCACACCCGTGTGTGCTAAGGCAATGTCAGGATCCAGGTATAGAAGTATTATCCCTTGTGTCTTGTTGTCAGCTTGCAGTCTCTTTTGGCAGACTCAAGACGTCTGTCTCCTTGTTCAGCTCACTTGTGTGCTCAGGGGTCTCTCTTCCTGTCTCAGAGGCAGGCTTTTTCTGACACCTCTAATCACTGCTGGATTAGAGGCAAGTTTTCTGAACAGGGTAAGTCCCCTGTTACGTACCTCCCCTGTTTGTGAGAAGCTCGGGCTTGCCACAGCCAAAGCCCATCCTTCCACTGTCATTCGAGATATCTCAGTGACTTGACTGAGAGTGGATGGAGGAAGAGAACCCTTAGTCCCGCTAGGATTGGAGCCCTTCCTTCAGTTTAGTAGTGTCTCCTCCAGAAGGTGCTTGAGATCAGCAGTCCTCAGTCGCTCAAGGAGAACTTTTTCCAAATCCAGTCTTTCTACTGACCACATAGTCACGAGCTTTCCCCTGTGTCGGGCGCTCCTCTATTTGAAGGCAGACTGTATGGCGACAGTCGCAGAGCGTTTATGCAAATCACTTTCTCTCGCCATCTTTCCCATGTACTCCACTTTAGCACCAAATGTCCATTTCATGGTATCACAAGAGCGCCCAAGAACTGCCACTTGAGCCCTCAGTTCTTGAAGCTGTCTTCCTGCACTTTTCCCATTCAATGTAGTAGCCAGTTCAGCTTCTTTGGGATTGAGTTGCGATTCCAGCTCCATTTCCAGAGAATGTCCTATCTTTTCAGCTTCCTCAGCTAAGGATTCTTCTGGCTTTGATTCTGCACTCCTACCTTTGTTTGTTGCCTGTTGGGCGGTTGCAGGTTTGGCTAGTGCTCTCTTAGGTGGCTCAAACTTCCAAATCCCACTGGACAGGAGAGAGGACAGCTGGAGGAGAGAGCTGGGGAGTCACCGGACTGACGCAGGATCACACTGCTGCTCACCCCAAGCATGGGATGGGGAGTGTGTGTGTGTAGCTGTGGGAAGGTGTGTTTAGCTGTGGGAGGTGTGTGTAGTTGGGGGAGGTGTTTGTGTGTGTGGGTGTGTGAGCGTGTGTGCGCATGTGTGTATATAGCTGGGGGAGGTCTGACCAAATGCAGAGCGGCCTTCCTTCTGCAGCGTCGCATTGCCATGACATTCCGACATCACGTTATGCCATGACATCATGATGCTGCAGGAGAAAGGGCCATGCTACCTTGGGTCCTGCCAAAGGGAAGGGCAGCCCTGACTCGGGACCGACCCTTCCGACTCATAAGCAGCGGCGGAGCAATATCCCACGTGACAGCGAGAACCTGGTCCAAACTAACCCGGATACAGTTCAGGGGAGGAAAGGAGAAAGCTCGGGCACTGTCGCTTGCAGTCGACTGAGTTCCGAGAGAAGAAGTGTAAGAGAGAGTGCACCAGCTCGGTCTCCTTTCCTCCCCTGAACTGCATCCGGGTTTGTTTGGGATATCGCTGCGCCGCTGCTTACTATTTGGGAGGGAGGATTCACTTAATTTTGTGCCCGGGTCCCGTTATGGTATAGTTACATGACTGGGTGGCAGTTGGAAGCACAAAGTGGCAGTAAGAATATAATAAGCTGCTTTGTATCTTAGGCTACGCTTATAGTGCCGGCGACGCGACGGTCAGGCGACGGTCAGGCGACGGTCGCTGGAAAATAAAATAGAGATGACTTCTAGCGATCGCGACCAATCTGTCGCTCCGTTGCGTCGTGCTTATGCGCACGCGACGGCGGCAGTGCATTTGTTTTGCCGCGACGTCACGTCGCTGTCGCCGGCACTATAAGCGCAGCCTTATTCTCCTAAAGGCATTTTTATTCACGTAATTGAAAGTAAAATGTATACAATATACCGCTATGGTTGTTTTCTGTGCTTCTTTCATTTGATCTACAGATAGCTTAATATGTTAGTTTGTCTGAGCTTGAAAGTAGGATCTTTTCAGTTGCAGTGTAGCAGTTAAGTGGATAATTTAGTTGGTATGTGCAGGATAACAGTTTAGGATCAAGAGTTCAGACTAAGTAACAGACTCTACTGTGTGTAGCAAGGGAGCCTGAAGACCAGGGCTCTTCCACTAGTTCTCCAAAGGGGCCAGATCAGAAATAATTTAGGATTAGAAGGACCACAAGCTTATTGCAATATAATTTTTAAAGACTTGGAAATGATTACATTTCAACGTTTTTCAAGCTTTTGATCTGTACAATATATATTTATATTACCTTAATTTACAATTTAGTTTCAGTGTAAAAAAGTACACTTAGCTGCCTAAGCAACTAGTATGAAATAAGCAGGACAGAGGGCCACACATAGGGTGACCAGATTTTCAAAGCTAAATAACCAGGACACATGAACATATTATATTACTTAAAAATTAATATGATAATGGTATTTGTCTAATAGCGTCCACATTTATGCTATAATATTAATTTACAGGCGGGCCCCGGTAATGCGGCAGGTTCCGTTCTATGGTCTCGCTGCAAAGCTAAAATAGCCGGAAAATGTTGGGGTATTGTATGGGTATCGGGAGGATTGTGTGTTTGGTGGGGGGAGTGTGTGTGGGGAGGGGGAATGAGTGTGACGGAGTAATTAAGTGATAGCGGAGGGCGGCAGTGTGAGAGGAGTGCGGGTGGTGAAGAGGTGGGGGAGTGAGAAAGCGGAGAGTGAGTGAAGAAGAGAGGTGAGAGAGTGGGGGGAAGAGAAATACAGGGGGAGAGGGGAGGGATAAAGGAGGGGCTCACGAGAAGGTGTGATAGGAGGGGGAGGTGTGTGAGGGGGGATAGAGGAAGTGTGAGGGGAGATATAGGAGAGGGCTTGAGGGAGGTGTGAAAGGGGGCTTGCTCAAAACTCTAGTCCTGGGCTCCAGGATATCTGTTTGGGCCCCTCCTATTTATGAGCTTTCTCCCTACCCCTGTCTCTGGGCAGAATAAGCACGGGCTTAGCCTATACTGAGTCATTCTAGATCAGGTAACCATTCCAGCATATTCTAGAACAAGGTGGGGCTAGGCACTTGCCTGATCCCTTTTCAACATACTATCTAAGGGCCATTAATAGGAGTTAACTCTAAATTCTTTTTAACCCCTTACATTAAATAGGACCCCACAGGGGTGCTACACACAAAAGGAACACGGCATTGAACATTGCATGTATCCCCAGGGATGAAAGTATCACCGGAGGATCTTCTGGTTCCACTTTTGATGCTTTAAAATGTTTGCGGTGTAGCCTGCATTTAAAGGTCCAAAGAAGCCGTTGGTAAATCTAGAATCTCCCGGAAATGACTGCCAGGTAAGGGGTATAAATGGTGGGTTCTGGGGCAAGTGAGAGGTGGTCGGTAACAGGGCTGAATCTGCCAAAGATGGATGTGCGGCCGGATGAACCGTATATTTATGACACCTCCCTCAGCGGTACTAATGATTGACTAAAACATGAACATAGACAAGGACAAAAAGATAAGTACTGTTTGCGTGATTATCCAGTTTTGTGGTTTCCCCATGTCCATTCCCTGATACTTCAGAGCCTAAATAATACAGATACCCCTGGATTGGGTGTAGCTGGCCATCCGGACTAGGCTACAGTATTACATTGCTTCTGTTGATTACACAATCTGTTTAAAAAAAAGAAAACATTCTCCCAGTTTTTGTGTGTGTGTGTGTGTGTGTGTGTGTGTGTGTGTGTGTGTGTGTGTGTGTGTGTGTGTGTGTGTGTGTGTGTGTGTGTGTGTGTGTGTGTGTGTGTGTGTGTGTGTGTGTGTGTGTGTGTGTGTATGTGATGTGACCTGGAGGGCAATGCCTGCTGTGCTACTGCTGACTAAAACCTCAGACACTGACTACAGTAAGAGAAAATGTCCGGTTATGTGTTCATTCAGTATACTAATGTATCCACCAACAAAGTTTTTGTTTCCAAAGCCTGTCTTATACAATTCCACTTTAGAACCAGCCAGAACATAATCATTTTAAGGAGATTTTACTTTTATTAGCAAGTCTTGCTTGGCAATTAAATACGCCTATCTCATGGGCAACAGATAAGATTTCATCACCTAGTTAATATACCATCTCTTAAGTATCAACAAATATTTTCTGTCACAGAAGGAGACGGCTATTTATTGCAAATGATTTCTGTTGAATCCCCTGATACCCATTATTGAGGATTACAGTTAAGTGCTGTAACACTGACTAGTTAAATCACAGTTTGGCATGAACTACTGTACTTTAGTTTAATTTAATAAATATAAGTTATAATCTAGGAAAAGAGAAGAATTCAGATGTTTAGTACTGTAAATACTACCACGACTACCGCTATATTGCAATGCAAATGAAAGCAGAGTGTCAGGGTGCTAAGTATTTACATAGACACATAATAACCATTGTTTTAGCAGGGTTTTTTTTAACAGTAGAGCTTTGTCATTTAAAGCTGCAGTTCAGTCTTTTTTTTTTTTACATTTATTTTTTTACTTCAATAGTTTTATGTGTGCAATCTCTAATTACCTATAGAACTGTATAGCTGCCAGTCAATTCGTTCTCCATGTATTGATAGGTCGAAATTTGGTGACATATTAAAAGCTGGGATTTATTTATAATCTGCTTGTCTGTCAGTGGAAGCTCATGAATATTCATGAGCATTCCTGCACTGACATGTGCTAGAGGGAGGGCAGGGCTGACAAAGGGGTGTGCCAGGGCTTGTGACAGGACATGAAGGGGCAGTGCCTTAGTAAATGGCTGTTAAAATAGAATACAAGAAAATTGGTCTTTCAAAGTTGTTTTTTTAAAAACAGAAAATGCTAAAAGTATTTTTTCTTACTACAGAACTGATTTATTAAAAAAAACACACATGCAGGATATTGACTGAACTGCAGCTTTAAGGATACGCTCGGTCAATTCCATATGTATTTCTTCTGTTATTATGTTTTTCCTTCTAACATGCTGATAGGGAAAAACATTAAAATAAGTAGTCTGATTTTACTGCCAAGTCGTAACTGACCATAAAATTCAAGGATGAGTATCTATCATAGCAAGCTAATTAATTTGCTCGCTATGTGCTAGGTACTTAATTTAATAATTTTACTGCAGGAGAATATCTACGTGTGTATAAAAAATAAATCATGTTGTATATAGATTTCATATGGCTTACGTGCCCCAAGCATTGTGTCATGCAGTGTGGGGACAATGATTGGGATACCATTAGCAAATTGCAGTTGTCAAATGAAAGGAAAATCTGAAACATTTCAACATTTTAATAGCACGTGTTTTTTCCATGTATTTTAATGACCCTGCAGCTGTGGAAAGCGCTTTAATGGTCACATCTCGACAATGTATATAGAATATAGAACATACACGCATCCAGAATCCTTCTGCACAGCAGAGAAACAGAGAAAAGAGTAAGAAATAACTACATATAATGAGGTCAGGGGGGGTTATTTATTAAACTGTGATAGTGCCAATTGGGGCACTACTCCATGGAAACTCCAATTCCTTGCCATAGTGCTCTTATAGGCAGTTTAATGAATAACCCCCTGAGAGATTGAAAATATTTATTGGTTCCAAAAAGACATACCGTAAAGTCTGTGAGAAGTTAGAGTGAGACACTGAGGCCCAGTTAAGTCAGGGTAAATAAAATGAAACCTGGTGAAAATGAAGATGTACAAAGAGCGCTCATGCAACCACTTATATACAAAAAACCTGTGATATAAAGTTCGAAGGTAGTCCTGGAGCTGCCCAAAGAAGTGAATCTGGAATCTCCTTCCCAGATGTGGTATTTGTGGGGGAAAGTCACCTCCTATGGCGCTGAGGAATGGTTTGGATGTAGTTGTAGACAAAAGTTCCTTTCTGGACGGATTCCCTCAGAAAAAAGAGAAAAAACAAGCATACACACTGCAATAGTGCATTACCCAGGGACAACTAGGATATATAAGGAAGCAAAATTTAATAAATGTAAAAATACAATAAAATACAATGAATACACAAAAAATGCAATGGATTACACTAAAAAGTACTATCTGTGCTTAGAACCAGGTGACTTGAATTTTGCTCCTCTTTGGTGTAAAATTGGAAACCTACTCACCAAAAGTGACTAGGACATAAGCGTTATTGTAATGGTCTTGTCCACAGGTAAACCGCAAGCTGTAGGTGAAGATACGTCAGTAAACGGAACAGGATCCCCTTCTTTGTTCGGGAGTCTGCTAGCTGCTGCCTACTTGCTGCTTTCTCCCCGAATTCGGACGATCCGCTCCTCCTGTGACGTCACCAGCTTGTGCTTCTCAGCTACGGTGTCCCTGTGATGCCAAAAGACCTCCTACGTGCTTCGAAACTCCAAATAGTGGGTTTGTTCCTCAGGGATAGTACTAGTACTACCGAACAAAGAAGGGGATCCTCTTCCGTGCGAGCTTTCGAGATACACTGATCTCTTCTTCCGGCGATGTTACAATGAATGAAGCAAGCAAAAGCTATACTATAAACAGTGTCTATTGGAATGTTATCTGTGCCGGGGGAAGGACCAGCACAGATAACATTCCAATAGACACTGTTTATAGTATAGCTTTTGCTTGCTTCATTCATTGTAACATCGCCGGATGAAGAGATCAGTGTATCTCGAAAGCTCGCACAAATAAAAGCATTTCGTTAGCCACAGAACGGTATGATCTATTTATTTTTTGATTATATATATATATATATATATATATATACAGACAAAAAACAACAGCGCAGATATAGACAATATGTTGAATATGGTTAGATAAAACCACACTCTCAGCCAATCAATCAATACAAGGTATATACCCTCACAATCTACTAACCCTACAGACTTGCAGCCAAGTTAGGTCTGCGGCTCCACAACGCCGCTGGAAATGTATTGCAAAGAGTGACCTAGGCGCACATATGCAGGGGAAGATAAAAGAAAAAAGAGGAAAAAATCATAGGGCAGTATATCAATACAAACAGATAAGAATTCGGTGAGATATGCACTTACACTAGTAAGATCATTAAAGGCCTTTAATCCACTTAGGGACTCTCGAACTCAGCTCCTGTAGTTCGTCTGTTTCTTGGCTCCTGGATCTTTGGAGAGGCTTGTCTTTGAGGCTTCTTGCAGCAATCACGATGAGTCTGTTTTTAGCAGACTGTACCTTGGTGTGGATCTCAAATAAAGGGATGGATAGGGAATAAAAGGAGATAAAAGGAGAAACATATGTGTAAAACCTTTTAATAAAACATCTAAGGATAAAACAAAAGTATTTAACTCACATTCTATGAGTTAAAAACGGGCAGTAGAGAGTGTTTAGCGAGTCTCTCACACTCGTGGTATAGAACGCCGACTTCCAGACCTCCTCACACCGGCAAGTGCTTCCGCATCAGGTGATCAGATCTCGTACGGCTCTCGCGAGATTTCCCTCTGTGTAATTCACTGCCAATGCTCCGTTCAGCTCCGTTCAGCTCACACTAGGAACAGTCTCTCGGCGTCACTCTCCCTGCTCCAATCACGCTGGCCCTACGCGTTTCTCCACTCGGGCTTCGTCAGGGGCTGCTATGGTTACCTTATCCCCACCCTGGGTATTTAAACCTACCTCTATTGACCGATTGGCTGGTATTTCATTTAGCTGGCATATAATTAATTAAACATTTAGCAGGCATATCTAGACCATAGTGACACATCAAGGGACTTGATTAACAATTTAGTCCTATTCAATGTCCCTATATACACAATACCTGCCATATATAGATAGCAAATATGTGTTTAACTGGAAATCACTAACGTGTTCCGATTTGGGGGTTAATTATATACCCCATCTAAGGATGTTTTTAAAGACTCATACACTTAATGGCAGTTATTGTGCATTTGGCAATTTGAAAGTTAATTTAATATATAATACAGAGCACGTTGATATATTAAATATCTAAAATAAACAGTTTCTATATTGTTTGTAACCACGTTTTTTGGAACAACATGAGATACGTATAATAATGCAACCCTATGTTGCCAATTGAACATATCCAGACTTACATTAGTTATTTCTCATAATCTCTAGAGAGGACTTATTAATCTACATATAATTTGTTGGAACATATATTTCCATTATCAGAGAGATAAAAATAATAGATTTTTGTTTGTTTTTGTTTAAGTAATAGAGAGGGTTGTATTCATAGATTGCATCAATATATATATACATAACGATTTTTGTCCGTCTTATATATTCACCATACTTATTCCAATGTTTAGAGCATATTAGATGATACCTATTAAAGATATTATAATTTATCATTGCTGCCCAAATTATCTTAACAAATAATTAATAAACAAACCCGTGTATTTATTATAAATAACTAATATGTGTATCATTAATATAAAAATTCCTAAAGCATAAATAAATTTATTAAAAGAGTGACTAATACAAAAGTGATATGAATTTATATAAACTATACCCTTATTTGTGATTACTATTATTAAAATATACATGAAATACATCATATATACTTTATCTTTAACCCATTAATCTAACCAATATATATTGGCCATATTAAATAAACAATATCCAATATGTATCAGATTTATATACCATTACTGCAATCAGGGACAACATTATGAGTTATGAAAATAAACATATGCACCGATCACGTGTTTACGTGACCTAAATCTTTCCAATTTTGTCATATGTATACGAATATTGGGTCTATACATCTCTTAATGCATACGTATAACAGCACCATAATTCCAATTTTAATTGATCCACACTTCGCTATGTCAAGTATATCCAAATTTATATATATATAGCAAATCATTATGTTGGGCTATCCCTATGTATTTATTAGATGAAAAAAGTCAGCTTATGATGATATTGAGAATAATACTTTAAAGGATACCACTTAGCATTGTATACTTTAGTCTACGATATTCCGTTCTATATAGAGAAAAATGGACATTTACAATTGTATATATACAACTGTATATATATTTACGGTAAGGACAAGGATTGAGGGGGAAAATGTAGTTGATCTCCCTCTCTTTACATTAATTCATAAAATGGACCAGAGAGCATAATACACCATTTTACAGGATATCACTTTTTACACAATAGTATGCAATATTAGCATTTGATAATCCCTATTGCATAAAGTTTGAATATATGCAATTGTACATACATATAAAAGGCAAAATACACCATTATGGGGAGGGGATTGTATTAATACATCCTGTAATTTACACATTAAAGCATGTCATGAACCAGACTATAAACCAGATTATAGAAGATAAATCAAGAAATACACATAAACATTGAAAACTTTATACAAAGAGGAAAAACGAATATATATCTCCTAGTTGAACTTTGATGTCACCAGTACATAGTGTGAATCAATTGTACATAATATAAATCAATTGTGTTGGAAATATGAGTTCTCACTCAACAAAGAACAGAGTGGGACATGGCGCTAACAGACTTTTATTTAATCTTTAAGGAATGACCCCAGGTCGATATCTATATTCATCCCATTTGGTATGAGTGTTTTTAGGGTGTAAATCCAGAAGGTCTCTTGCCTTGAAATTTTAATTACCTGGTTACCCCCTCTCCAATTGGGATGAATTTTATCTATTCCAAAGAATTTCAGACCACTTGGGTTTTGATCATGGTGTTCCTTAAAGTGCTTAGATACGCTATGTTGCATGAATCCCTTCTCTATGTTCTTAATATGTTCAGCAACTCTCATTTTTAATTTCCGAGTTGTTCTCCCTATGTATTGTTTATTACAAGGGCATTGCAACATATAGATTATATAATTGGAATTGCAGTCAATAAAGTCCTTTATTTCGTATTCCTCTTGTGTTATTTCAGATTTTATCTTTTTGAATGTTTTCTGTGTATTTGAATTCAATTTGCACCCCTTGCATGTTTGACACTTAAAGAATCCATTTGTTACACTCACTGGCTTAACACATTCTTTTTTCAAACAGCTTGGCGCCAGTTTCTGTTTTAAATTTGGGGCCTTTGTAAATATTATTTCTGGCTTAGATGGTAAAATTTGTTGTAAGATTGGATCTTTATGAAGAATATTCCAATGCTTATTGAATATTCTTTTAATGTGTTTTGAAGAGTCTGTATACCTTGTTACAAAGGGTATTGAGATTTTATCCTTCTCTCCCCTCTCCTTCCTCTCCTCATGTGACCTATAGGATAACAGATCTTTCCGTTCCATCTTGGTAACCTTCCTATAGGCCTCATCGACTATTTCCCTTTTATATTTTCTCTCAGAAAATCTTTCCATTAGTTCATGAGCTTGTTCGTGAAAAATGTCTTCCTGTGTGCAATTACGTCTTACTCTCTGTAGTTGTCCTAGAGGGATGTTGTTGATCCATTTGTCAAGATGTCCACTATCTCCCATTAGGAAGTTGTGGCAATCTACCTCTTTTACAAAGGTTTTGGTCTCCAGTATACCATTGGAGACATACAATTGCAAGTCCAAAAATTCTATACTCGTTTGACTGTATTTGTGGGTGAATCTCAAATTATATGGATTGTTGTTCAGTTGGTTCAGAAAGATGTTTAATGATTCTATGCTGCCGTTCCATATGAACAGTATGTCATCTATGTACCTATGCCAGGATACCAGATTTGCTCCATACCCATGACCTGACCAGATGTAGTTGTCCTCCCACATCCCCATGAGGATGTTGGCATAGTTTGGAGCAAATCTGGTACCCATGGCAGTGCCCCTAATTTGTAGGTAGTATTTGTCGTCATACCAGAAGTAGTTGTGGGTAAGTATATGTTTAATGCAATCAACAATAAATTTAATCTGTAACTTGTCCAATTCGCCATTTTTAGTCAAATTTTCTCTCACTGCATTGCATCCCTGTATATGGTCAATTACCGTATACAGGGAGCACACGTCACATGTGACTAGTACATAATCATCACTCCACACCATATTCTGAATAATATTCAGAATCTGAATGCTATCCTGGACATATGATTTCAGTTTTTGAACTGGTTTTTTTAAGAATGTATCGATATAGCCTGAAAGGTTAGCAGTTAGGGACTTTATTCCAGACACTATTGGTCGTCCTGGGGGGTTAGTGGCATCCTTATGAAGTTTTGGGAGATAATAGAATATAGGAATCCTAGGGGACTCTACATTTAGATATTCCCATTCAGTTTTTTCTAGGATTCCATATTTATATCCCTCATTCAGTAGTTCTTTTAATTCTTTTTTGAAGAGATCAGTCGGGTTGTTTGGTAATATTCTGTATGTAATTGTATCTCCCAACAGTCTGTGTGACTCCCTGTTATAGTCACTTCTATTAAGGATAGCCACCCCCCCCCCTTGTCTGCGGGTTTTATAACAATATCTTCCCTTTTTGAAAGTTCATCCACTGCATCTAGTTCTTTTTTAGTTAGATTTTTTGTGCTTTTGTTTCTCTTATCCCTTCCAAGTTTCTCTATATCCTCTTGCACGAGTTTAGAAAAAGTATCTATATGTCCTCCTTTTAGATAACTAGGATAGAAAATAGAGCTTTTTTTGTGGGTTGTATGTACAAATCTCTCACAGGTGGTTACATTATTGCTTGTCACTTCATGTGTTATATTTTGTTTCATGAAATATTTTTTAAGAGTAAGATTACGGGCAAACTTACTGATGTCTATGTAAGTATTAAATGCGTTAATTTTGTTTGTTGGTGCGAAAGCCAAGCCTTTTTGTAATATGCTTACTTGATCGTTGCTTAGGACCATATTACTCAAGTTAAAGATCCTTTTCGTTGGAATTTCTATGTTGTTTGTTTTTTCGCGGGCTTTTGTCCCTCCTCTCTTTCCTCTCTTTGTGGACTTTCTATCTTTCGTTTCTGTGGAGTATTGGATTTGTTCTCCTCTCTCACTTCTGACAGGACTTTTATTATTTCTCCTGGTTTCTCTCTCTGTTGTTTCCTCTCTAAAAAAGAAGAAGATGAGGAGGTGGATGTTGACGGTTTTACCTCATCCTCAAACACCTCCTCTCTTTCCCTTTCTCTGGGATAATGGTCCTGTTTGGTATTTTGTTTACCATGGTGTCCCTTCCAACTATGTTTCCTACCCCTATAATCACTGGATTCACGTCTATCATGGTGATATTTGTTTTTATTCCAATATCTATTGTCTTTGGGGTAGTATGTGTTGGACCTTGAGCCCATGTATCTGTTCTCATTAACATTCTGGTGTCCTTGTTGTGTCTCATTTGGGTTAGACCCCTTAGATTCCTGTTTTGGCTCTTGTTGGTTTTTCTTCCATGATCTATAACAATTATTTATATAATCCTCCTTGTCTCTCCTAAACTTTCTTTGTTTAGATAGTTTAGTGTCTTTTTCAACCTTATCAGTTCTTTGTTTAACTTTCTTTTCAGTGTCTTTATGTTTTTCAGTTTTATCTAAATTATTGAGTTTGTTTTCTATGGTCACGATATCTGTCTCTAATAAAATTAGACTCTTATTCCGTTGTCTAATGAGTAACTTCATTAGTTCTACAGATGCCTTGTCTAGAATGCTATTCCATTCTTTCATAAATATTGCATCGTCTTGGTCTGATGTGGGGTCTTTAAATATTCTTAGACCTCTTGGGATCCTATCTACTGCAATATACTGTTCTAAGGCTATAACTTCCCAGTATGCTTTGGTATCTTTAACCATTAGCCTTTCTAATTTAAGAAATAGTGTATCCAAATCTTCCTCATCTCCTGTAATGCTGTCTAACCTTATGTCATCTGAGAATATATCTTCCATATTATTACCTCTATGTTTCCTCATATAAAAATGGAATCGGGTTCCATTGCAGTGGCCATATTATAACTGTGTCAATAAATGCTGCTAGATGTATAGTGGACAGAGAATATACAGACAAAAAACAACAGCGCAGATATAGACAATATGTTGAATATGGTTAGATAAAACCACACTCTCAGCCAATCAATCAATACAAGGTATATACCCTCACAATCTACTAACCCTACAGACTTGCAGCCAAGTTAGGTCTGCGGCTCCACAACGCCGCTGGAAATGTATTGCAAAGAGTGACCTAGGCGCACATATGCAGGGGAAGATAAAAGAAAAAAGAGGAAAAAATCATAGGGCAGTATATCAATACAAACAGATAAGAATTCGGTGAGATATGCACTTACACTAGTAAGATCATTAAAGGCCTTTAATCCACTTAGGGACTCTCGAACTCAGCTCCTGTAGTTCGTCTGTTTCTTGGCTCCTGGATCTTTGGAGAGGCTTGTCTTTGAGGCTTCTTGCAGCAATCACGATGAGTCTGTTTTTAGCAGACTGTACCTTGGTGTGGATCTCAAATAAAGGGATGGATAGGGAATAAAAGGAGATAAAAGGAGAAACATATGTGTAAAACCTTTTAATAAAACATCTAAGGATAAAACAAAAGTATTTAACTCACATTCTATGAGTTAAAAACGGGCAGTAGAGAGTGTTTAGCGAGTCTCTCACACTCGTGGTATAGAACGCCGACTTCCAGACCTCCTCACACCGGCAAGTGCTTCCGCATCAGGTGATCAGATCTCGTACGGCTCTCGCGAGATTTCCCTCTGTGTAATTCACTGCCAATGCTCCGTTCAGCTCCGTTCAGCTCACACTAGGAACAGTCTCTCGGCGTCACTCTCCCTGCTCCAATCACGCTGGCCCTACGCGTTTCTCCACTCGGGCTTCGTCAGGGGCTGCTATGGTTACCTTATCCCCACCCTGGGTATTTAAACCTACCTCTATTGACCGATTGGCTGGTATTTCATTTAGCTGGCATATAATTAATTAAACATTTAGCAGGCATATCTAGACCATAGTGACACATCAAGGGACTTGATTAACAATTTAGTCCTATTCAATGTCCCTATATACACAATACCTGCCATATATAGATAGCAAATATGTGTTTAACTGGAAATCACTAACGTGTTCCGATTTGGGGGTTAATTATATACCCCATCTAAGGATGTTTTTAAAGACTCATACACTTAATGGCAGTTATTGTGCATTTGGCAATTTGAAAGTTAATTTAATATATAATACAGAGCACGTTGATATATTAAATATCTAAAATAAACAGTTTCTATATTGTTTGTAACCACGTTTTTTGGAACAACATGAGATACGTATAATAATGCAACCCTATGTTGCCAATTGAACATATCCAGACTTACATTAGTTATTTCTCATAATCTCTAGAGAGGACTTATTAATCTACATATAATTTGTTGGAACATATATTTCCATTATCAGAGAGATAAAAATAATAGATTTTTGTTTGTTTTTGTTTAAGTAATAGAGAGGGTTGTATTCATAGATTGCATCAATATATATATACATAACGATTTTTGTCCGTCTTATATATTCACCATACTTATTCCAATGTTTAGAGCATATTAGATGATACCTATTAAAGATATTATAATTTATCATTGCTGCCCAAATTATCTTAACAAATAATTAATAAACAAACCCGTGTATTTATTATAAATAACTAATATGTGTATCATTAATATAAAAATTCCTAAAGCATAAATAAATTTATTAAAAGAGTGACTAATACAAAAGTGATATGAATTTATATAAACTATACCCTTATTTGTGATTACTATTATTAAAATATACATGAAATACATCATATATACTTTATCTTTAACCCATTAATCTAACCAATATATATTGGCCATATTAAATAAACAATATCCAATATGTATCAGATTTATATACCATTACTCCAATCAGGGACAACATTATGAGTTATGAAAATAAACATATGCACCGATCACGTGTTTACGTGACCTAAATCTTTCCAATTTTGTCATATGTATACGAATATTGGGTCTATACATCTCTTAATGCATACGTATAACAGCACCATAATTCCAATTTTAATTGATCCACACTTCGCTATGTCAAGTATATCCAAATTTATATATATATAGCAAATCATTATGTTGGGCTATCCCTATGTATTTATTAGATGAAAAAAGTCAGCTTATGATGATATTGAGAATAATACTTTAAAGGATACCACTTAGCATTGTATACTTTAGTCTACGATATTTTCCTTCTATATAGAGAAAAATGGACATTTACAATTGTATATATACAACTGTATATATATTTACGGTAAGGACAAGGATTGAGGGGGAAAATGTAGTTGATCTCCCTCTCTTTACATTAATTCATAAAATGGACCAGAGAGCATAATACACCATTTTACAGGATATCACTTTTTACACAATAGTATGCAATATTAGCATTTGATAATCCCTATTGCATAAAGTTTGAATATATGCAATTGTACATACATATAAAAGGCAAAATACACCATTATGGGGAGGGGATTGTATTAATACATCCTGTAATTTACACATTAAAGCATGTCATGAACCAGACTATAAACCAGATTATAGAAGATAAATCAAGAAATACACATAAACATTGAAAACTTTATACAAAGAGGAAAAACGAATATATATCTCCTAGTTGACCTTTGATGTCACAGTACATAGTGTGAATCAATTGTACATAATATAAATCAATTGTGTTGGAAATATGAGTTCTCACTCAACAAAGAACAGAGTGGGACATGGCGCTAACAGACTTTTATTTAATCTTTAAGGAATGACCCCAGGTCGATATCTATATTCATCCCATTTGGTATGAGTGTTTTTAGGGTGTAAATCCAGAAGGTCTCTTGCCTTGAAATTTTAATTACCTGGTTACCCCCTCTCCAATTGGGATGAATTTTATCTATTCCAAAGAATTTCAGACCACTTGGGTTTTGATCATGGTGTTCCTTAAAGTGCTTAGATACGCTATGTTGCATGAATCCCTTCTCTATGTTCTTAATATGTTCAGCAACTCTCATTTTTAATTTCCGAGTTGTTCTCCCTATGTATTGTTTATTACAAGGGCATTGCAACATATAGATTATATAATTGGAATTGCAGTCAATAAAGTCCTTTATTTCGTATTCCTCTTGTGTTATTTCAGATTTTATCTTTTTGAATGTTTTCTGTGTATTTGAATTCAATTTGCACCCCTTGCATGTTTGACACTTAAAGAATCCATTTGTTACACTCACTGGCTTAACACATTCTTTTTTCAAACAGCTTGGCGCCAGTTTCTGTTTTAAATTTGGGGCCTTTGTAAATATTATTTCTGGCTTAGATGGTAAAATTTGTTGTAAGATTGGATCTTTATGAAGAATATTCCAATGCTTATTGAATATTCTTTTAATGTGTTTTGAAGAGTCTGTATACCTTGTTACAAAGGGTATTGAGATTTTATCCTTCTCTCCCCTCTCCTTCCTCTCCTCATGTGACCTATAGGATAACAGATCTTTCCGTTCCATCTTGGTAACCTTCCTATAGGCCTCATCGACTATTTCCCTTTTATATTTTCTCTCAGAAAATCTTTCCATTAGTTCATGAGCTTGTTCGTGAAAAATGTCTTCCTGTGTGCAATTACGTCTTACTCTCTGTAGTTGTCCTAGAGGGATGTTGTTGATCCATTTGTCAAGATGTCCACTATCTCCCATTAGGAAGTTGTGGCAATCTACCTCTTTTACAAAGGTTTTGGTCTCCAGTATACCATTGGAGACATACAATTGCAAGTCCAAAAATTCTATACTCGTTTGACTGTATTTGTGGGTGAATCTCAAATTATATGGATTGTTGTTCAGTTGGTTCAGAAAGATGTTTAATGATTCTATGCTGCCGTTCCATATGAACAGTATGTCATCTATGTACCTATGCCAGGATACCAGATTTGCTCCATACCCATGACCTGACCAGATGTAGTTGTCCTCCCACATCCCCATGAGGATGTTGGCATAGTTTGGAGCAAATCTGGTACCCATGGCAGTGCCCCTAATTTGTAGGTAGTATTTGTCGTCATACCAGAAGTAGTTGTGGGTAAGTATATGTTTAATGCAATCAACAATAAATTTAATCTGTAACTTGTCCAATTCGCCATTTTTAGTCAAATTTTCTCTCACTGCATTGCATCCCTGTATATGGTCAATTACCGTATACAGGGAGCACACGTCACATGTGACTAGTACATAATCATCACTCCACACCATATTCTGAATAATATTCAGAATCTGAATGCTATCCTGGACATATGATTTCAGTTTTTGAACTGGTTTTTTTTAAGAATGTATCGATATAGCCTGAAAGGTTAGCAGTTAGGGACTTTATTCCAGACACTATTGGTCGTCCTGGGGGGTTAGTGGCATCCTTATGAAGTTTTGGGAGATAATAGAATATAGGAATCCTAGGGGACTCTACATTTAGATATTCCCATTCAGTTTTTTCTAGGATTCCATATTTATATCCCTCATTCAGTAGTTCTAATAATTCTTTTTTGAAGAGATCAGTCGGGTTGTTTGGTAATATTCTGTATGTAATTGTATCTCCCAACAGTCTGTGTGACTCCCTGTTATAGTCACTTCTATTAAGGATAGCCACCCCCCCCCCCTTGTCTGCGGGTTTTATAACAATATCTTCCCTTTTTGAAAGTTCATCCACTGCATCTAGTTCTTTTTTAGTTAGATTTTTTGTGCTTTTGTTTCTCTTATCCCTTCCAAGTTTCTCTATATCCTCTTGCACGAGTTTAGAAAAAGTATCTATATGTCCTCCTTTTAGATAACTAGGATAGAAAATAGAGCTTTTTTTGTGGGTTGTATGTACAAATCTCTCACAGGTGGTTACATTATTGCTTGTCACTTCATGTGTTATATTTTGTTTCATGAAATATTTTTTAAGAGTAAGATTACGGGCAAACTTACTGATGTCTATGTAAGTATTAAATGCGTTAATTTTGTTTGTTGGTGCGAAAGCCAAGCCTTTTTGTAATATGCTTACTTGATCGTTGCTTAGGACCATATTACTCAAGTTAAAGATCCTTTTCGTTGGAATTTCTATGTTGTTTGTTTTTTCGCGGGCTTTTGTCCCTCCTCTCTTTCCTCTCTTTGTGGACTTTCTATCTTTCGTTTCTGTGGAGTATTGGATTTGTTCTCCTCTCTCACTTCTGACAGGACTTTTATTATTTCTCCTGGTTTCTCTCTCTGTTGTTTCCTCTCTAAAAAAGAAGAAGATGAGGAGGTGGATGTTGACGGTTTTACCTCATCCTCAAACACCTCCTCTCTTTCCCTTTCTCTGGGATAATGGTCCTGTTTGGTATTTTGTTTACCATGGTGTCCCTTCCAACTATGTTTCCTACCCCTATAATCACTGGATTCACGTCTATCATGGTGATATTTGTTTTTATTCCAATATCTATTGTCTTTGGGGTAGTATGTGTTGGACCTTGAGCCCATGTATCTGTTCTCATTAACATTCTGGTGTCCTTGTTGTGTCTCATTTGGGTTAGACCCCTTAGATTCCTGTTTTGGCTCTTGTTGGTTTTTCTTCCATGATCTATAACAATTATTTATATAATCCTCCTTGTCTCTCCTAAACTTTCTTTGTTTAGATAGTTTAGTGTCTTTTTCAACCTTATCAGTTCTTTGTTTAACTTTCTTTTCAGTGTCTTTATGTTTTTCAGTTTTATCTAAATTATTGAGTTTGTTTTCTATGGTCACGATATCTGTCTCTAATAAAATTAGACTCTTATTCCGTTGTCTAATGAGTAACTTCATTAGTTCTACAGATGCCTTGTCTAGAATGCTATTCCATTCTTTCATAAATATTGCATCGTCTTGGTCTGATGTGGGGTCTTTAAATATTCTTAGACCTCTTGGGATCCTATCTACTGCAATATACTGTTCTAAGGCTATAACTTCCCAGTATGCTTTGGTATCTTTAACCATTAGCCTTTCTAATTTAAGAAATAGTGTATCCAAATCTTCCTCATCTCCTGTAATGCTGTCTAACCTTATGTCATCTGAGAATATATCTTCCATATTATTACCTCTATGTTTCCTCATATAAAAAATGGAATCGGGTTCCATTGCAGTGGCCATATTATAACTGTGTCAATAAATGCTGCTAGATGTATAGTGGACAGAGAATATACAGACAAAAAACAACAGCGCAGATATAGACAATATGTTGAATATGGTTAGATAAAACCACACTCTCAGCCAATCAATCAATACAAGGTATATACCTCACAATCTACTAACCCTACAGACTTGCAGCCAAGTTAGGTCTGCGGCTCCACAACGCCGCTGGAAATGTATTGCAAAGAGTGACCTAGGCGCACATATGCAGGGGAAGAGAAAAGAAAAAAGAGGAAAAAATCATAGGGCAGTATATCAATACAAACAGATAAGAATTCGGTGAGATATGCACTTACACTAGTAAGATCATTAAAGGCCTTTAATCCACTTAGGGACTCTCGAACTCAGCTCCTGTAGTTCGTCTGTTTCTTGGCTCCTGGATCTTTGGAGAGGCTTGTCTTTGAGGCTTCTTGCAGCAATCACGATGAGTCTGTTTTTAGCAGACTGTACCTTGGTGTGGATCTCAAATAAAGGGATGGATAGGGAATAAAAGGAGATAAAAGGAGAAACATATGTGTAAAACCTTTTAATAAAACATCTAAGGATAAAACAAAAGTATTTAACTCACATTCTATGAGTTAAAAACGGGCAGTAGAGAGTGTTTAGCGAGTCTCTCACACTCGTGGTATAGAACGCCGACTTCCAGACCTCCTCACACCGGCAAGTGCTTCCGCATCAGGTGATCAGATCTCGTACGGCTCTCGCGAGATTTCCCTCTGTGTAATTCACTGCCAATGCTCCGTTCAGCTCCGTTCAGCTCACACTAGGAACAGTCTCTCGGCGTCACTCTCCCTGCTCCAATCACGCTGGCCCTACGCGTTTCTCCACTCGGGCTTCGTCAGGGGCTGCTATGGTTACCTTATCCCCACCCTGGGTATTTAAACCTACCTCTATTGACCGATTGGCTGGTATTTCATTTAGCTGGCATATAATTAATTAAACATTTAGCAGGCATATCTAGACCATAGTGACACATCAAGGGACTTGATTAACAATTTAGTCCTATTCAATGTCCCTATATACACAATACCTGCCATATATAGATAGCAAATATGTGTTTAACTGGAAATCACTAACGTGTTCCGATTTGGGGGTTAATTATATACCCCATCTAAGGATGTTTTTAAAGACTCATACACTTAATGGCAGTTATTGTGCATTTGGCAATTTGAAAGTTAATTTAATATATAATACAGAGCACGTTGATATATTAAATATCTAAAATAAACAGTTTCTATATTGTTTGTAACCACGTTTTTTGGAACAACATGAGATACGTATAATAATGCAACCCTATGTTGCCAATTGAACATATCCAGACTTACATTAGTTATTTCTCATAATCTCTAGAGAGGACTTATTAATCTACATATAATTTGTTGGAACATATATTTCCATTATCAGAGAGATAAAAATAATAGATTTTTGTTTGTTTTTGTTTAAGTAATAGAGAGGGTTGTATTCATAGATTGCATCAATATATATATACATAACGATTTTTGTCCGTCTTATATATTCACCATACTTATTCCAATGTTTAGAGCATATTAGATGATACCTATTAAAGATATTATAATTTATCATTGCTGCCCAAATTATCTTAACAAATAATTAATAAACAAACCCGTGTATTTATTATAAATAACTAATATGTGTATCATTAATATAAAAATTCCTAAAGCATAAATAAATTTATTAAAAGAGTGACTAATACAAAAGTGATATGAATTTATATAAACTATACCCTTATTTGTGATTACTATTATTAAAATATACATGAAATACATCATATATACTTTATCTTTAACCCATTAATCTAACCAATATATATTGGCCATATTAAATAAACAATATCCAATATGTATCAGATTTATATACCATTACTCCAATCAGGGACAACATTATGAGTTATGAAAATAAACATATGCACCGATCACGTGTTTACGTGACCTAAATCTTTCCAATTTTGTCATATGTATACGAATATTGGGTCTATACATCTCTTAATGCATACGTATAACAGCACCATAATTCCAATTTTAATTGATCCACACTTCGCTATGTCAAGTATATCCAAATTTATATATATATAGCAAATCATTATGTTGGGCTATCCCTATGTATTTATTAGATGAAAAAAGTCAGCTTATGATGATATTGAGAATAATACTTTAAAGGATACCACTTAGCATTGTATACTTTAGTCTACGATATTCCGTTCTATATAGAGAAAAATGGACATTTACAATTGTATATATACAACTGTATATATATTTACGGTAAGGACAAGGATTGAGGGGGAAAATGTAGTTGATCTCCCTCTCTTTACATTAATTCATAAAATGGACCAGAGAGCATAATACACCATTTTACAGGATATCACTTTTTACACAATAGTATGCAATATTAGCATTTGATAATCCCTATTGCATAAAGTTTGAATATATGCAATTGTACATACATATAAAAGGCAAAATACACCATTATGGGGAGGGGATTGTATTAATACATCCTGTAATTTACACATTAAAGCATGTCATGAACCAGACTATAAACCAGATTATAGAAGATAAATCAAGAAATACACATAAACATTGAAAACTTTATACAAAGAGGAAAAACGAATATATATCTCCTAGTTGACCTTTGATGTCACCAGTACATAGTGTGAATCAATTGTACATAATATAAATCAATTGTGTTGGAAATATGAGTTCTCACTCAACAAAGAACAGAGTGGGACATGGCGCTAACAGACTTTTATTTAATCTTTAAGGAATGACCCCAGGTCGATATCTATATTCATCCCATTTGGTATGAGTGTTTTTAGGGTGTAAATCCAGAAGGTCTCTTGCCTTGAAATTTTAATTACCTGGTTACCCCCTCTCCAATTGGGATGAATGTTATCTATTCCAAAGAATTTCAGACCACTTGGGTTTTGATCATGGTGTTCCTTAAAGTGCTTAGATACGCTATGTTGCATGAATCCCTTCTCTATGTTCTTAATATGTTCAGCAACTCTCATTTTTAATTTCCGAGTTGTTCTCCCTATGTATTGTTTATTACAAGGGCATTGCAACATATAGATTATATAATTGGAATTGCAGTCAATAAAGTCCTTTATTTCGTATTCCTCTTGTGTTATTTCAGATTTTATCTTTTTGAATGTTTTCTGTGTATTTGAATTCAATTTGCACCCCTTGCATGTTTGACACTTAAAGAATCCATTTGTTACACTCACTGGCTTAACACATTCTTTTTTCAAACAGCTTGGCGCCAGTTTCTGTTTTAAATTTGGGGCCTTTGTAAATATTATTTCTGGCTTAGATGGTAAAATTTGTTGTAAGATTGGATCTTTATGAAGAATATTCCAATGCTTATTGAATATTCTTTTAATGTGTTTTGAAGAGTCTGTATACCTTGTTACAAAGGGTATTGAGATTTTATCCTTCTCTCCCCTCTCCTTCCTCTCCTCATGTGACCTATAGGATAACAGATCTTTCCGTTCCATCTTGGTAACCTTCCTATAGGCCTCATCGACTATTTCCCTTTTATATTTTCTCTCAGAAAATCTTTCCATTAGTTCATGAGCTTGTTCGTGAAAAATGTCTTCCTGTGTGCAATTACGTCTTTCTCTCTGTAGTTGTCCTAGAGGGATGTTGTTGATCCATTTGTCAAGATGTCCACTATCTCCCATTAGGAAGTTGTGGCAATCTACCTCTTTTACAAAGGTTTTGGTCTCCAGTATACCATTGGAGACATACAATTGCAAGTCCAAAAATTCTATACTCGTTTGACTGTATTTGTGGGTGAATCTCAAATTATATGGATTGTTGTTCAGTTGGTTCAGAAAGATGTTTAATGATTCTATGCTGCCGTTCCATATGAACAGTATGTCATCTATGTACCTATGCCAGGATACCAGATTTGCTCCATACCCATGACCTGACCAGATGTAGTTGTCCTCCCACATCCCCATGAGGATGTTGGCATAGTTTGGAGCAAATCTGGTACCCATGGCAGTGCCCCTAATTTGTAGGTAGTATTTGTCGTCATACCAGAAGTAGTTGTGGGTAAGTATATGTTTAATGCAATCAACAATAAATTTAATCTGTAACTTGTCCAATTCGCCATTTTTAGTCAAATTTTCTCTCACTGCATTGCATCCCTGTATATGGTCAATTACCGTATACAGGGAGCACACGTCACATGTGACTAGTACATAATCATCACTCCACACCATATTCTGAATAATATTCAGAATCTGAATGCTATCCTGGACATATGATTTCAGTTTTTGAACTGGTTTTTTTAAGAATGTATCGATATAGCCTGAAAGGTTAGCAGTTAGGGACTTTATTCCAGACACTATTGGTCGTCCTGGGGGGTTAGTGGCATCCTTATGAAGTTTTGGGAGATAATAGAATATAGGAATCCTAGGGGACTCTACATTTAGATATTCCCATTCAGTTTTTTCTAGGATTCCATATTTATATCCCTCATTCAGTAGTTCTAATAATTCTTTTTTGAAGAGATCAGTCGGGTTGTTTGGTAATATTCTGTATGTAATTGTATCTCCCAACAGTCTGTGTGACTCCCTGTTATAGTCACTTCTATTAAGGATAGCCACCCCCCCCCCTTGTCTGCGGGTTTTATAACAATATCTTCCCTTTTTGAAAGTTCATCCACTGCATCTAGTTCTTTTTTAGTTAGATTTTTTGTGCTTTTGTTTCTCTTATCCCTTCCAAGTTTCTCTATATCCTCTTGCACGAGTTTAGAAAAAGTATCTATATGTCCTCCTTTTAGATAACTAGGATAGAAAATAGAGCTTTTTTTGTGGGTTGTATGTACAAATCTCTCACAGGTGGTTACATTATTGCTTGTCACTTCATGTGTTATATTTTGTTTCATGAAATATTTTTTAAGAGTAAGATTACGGGATTAAAGGCCTTTAATGATCTTACTAGTGTAAGTGCATATCTCACCGAATTCTTATCTGTTTGTATTGATATACTGCCCTATGATTTTTTCCTCTTTTTTCTTTTCTCTTCCCCTGCATATGTGCGCCTAGGTCACTCTTTGCAATACATTTCCAGCGGCGTTGTGGAGCCGCAGACCTAACTTGGCTGCAAGTCTGTAGGGTTAGTAGATTGTGAGGGTATATACCTTGTATTGATTGATTGGCTGAGAGTGTGGTTTTATCTAACCATATTCAACATATTGTCTATATCTGCGCTGTTGTTTTTTGTCTGTATATTCTCTGTCCACTATACATCTAGCAGCATTTATTGACACAGTTATAATATGGCCACTGCAATGGAACCCGATTCCATTTTTTATATGAGGAAACATAGAGGTAATAATATGGAAGATATATTCTCAGATGACATAAGGTTAGACAGCATTACAGGAGATGAGGAAGATTTGGATACACTATTTCTTAAATTAGAAAGGCTAATGGTTAAAGATACCAAAGCATACTGGGAAGTTATAGCCTTAGAACAGTATATTGCAGTAGATAGGATCCCAAGAGGTCTAAGAATATTTAAAGACCCCACATCAGACCAAGACGATGCAATATTTATGAAAGAATGGAATAGCATTCTAGACAAGGCATCTGTAGAACTAATGAAGTTACTCATTAGACAACGGAATAAGAGTCTAATTTTATTAGAGACAGATATCGTGACCATAGAAAACAAACTCAATAATTTAGATAAAACTGAAAAACATAAAGACACTGAAAAGAAAGTTAAACAAAGAACTGATAAGGTTGAAAAAGACACTAAACTATCTAAACAAAGAAAGTTTAGGAGAGACAAGGAGGATTATATAAATAATTGTTATAGATCATGGAAGAAAAACCAACAAGAGCCAAAACAGGAATCTAAGGGGTCTAACCCAAATGAGACACAACAAGGACACCAGAATGTTAATGAGAACAGATACATGGGCTCAAGGTCCAACACATACTACCCCAAAGACAATAGATATTGGAATAAAAACAAATATCACCATGATAGACGTGAATCCAGTGATTATAGGGGTAGGAAACATAGTTGGAAGGGACACCATGGTAAACAAAATACCAAACAGGACCATTATCCCAGAGAAAGGGAAAGAGAGGAGGTGTTTGAGGATGAGGTAAAACCGTCAACATCCACCTCCTCATCTTCTTCTTTTTTAGAGAGGAAACAACAGAGAGAGAAACCAGGAGAAATAATAAAAGTCCTGTCAGAAGTGAGAGAGGAGAACAAATCCAATACTCCACAGAAACGAAAGATAGAAAGTCCACAAAGAGAGGAAAGAGAGGAGGGACAAAAGCCCGCGAAAAAACAAACAACATAGAAATTCCAACGAAAGGGATCTTTAACTTGAGTAATATGGTCCTAAGCAACGATCAAGTAAGCATATTACAAAAAGGCTTGGCTTTCGCACCAACAAACAAAATTAATGCATTTAATACTTACATAGACATCAGTAAGTTTGCCCGTAATCTTACTCTTAAAAAATATTTCATGAAACAAAATATAACACATGAAGTGACAAGCAATAATGTAACCACCTGTGAGAGATTTGTACATACAACCCACAAAAAAAGCTCTATTTTCTATCCTAGTTATCTAAAAGGAGGACATATAGATACTTTTTCTAAACTCGTGCAAGAGGATATAGAGAAACTTGGAAGGGATAAGAGAAACAAAAGCACAAAAAATCTAACTAAAAAAGAACTAGATGCAGTGGATGAACTTTCAAAAAGGGAAGATATTGTTATAAAACCCGCAGACAAGGGGGGGGGGGGTGGCTATCCTTAATAGAAGTGACTATAACAGGGAGTCACACAGACTGTTGGGAGATACAATTACATACAGAATATTACCAAACAACCCGACTGATCTCTTCAAAAAAGAATTATTAGAACTACTGAATGAGGGATATAAATATGGAATCCTAGAAAAAACTGAATGGGAATATCTAAATGTAGAGTCCCCTAGGATTCCTATATTCTATTATCTCCCAAAACTTCATAAGGATGCCACTAACCCCCCAGGACGACCAATAGTGTCTGGAATAAAGTCCCTAACTGCTAACCTTTCAGGCTATATCGATACATTCTTAAAAAAACCAGTTCAAAAACTGAAATCATATGTCCAGGATAGCATTCAGATTCTGAATATTATTCAGAATATGGTGTGGAGTGATGATTATGTACTAGTCACATGTGACGTGTGCTCCCTGTATACGGTAATTGACCATATACAGGGATGCAATGCAGTGAGAGAAAATTTGACTAAAAATGGCGAATTGGACAAGTTACAGATTAAATTTATTGTTGATTGCATTAAACATATACTTACCCACAACTACTTCTGGTATGACGACAAATACTACCTACAAATTAGGGGCACTGCCATGGGTACCAGATTTGCTCCAAACTATGCCAACATCCTCATGGGGATGTGGGAGGACAACTACATCTGGTCAGGTCATGGGTATGGAGCAAATCTGGTATCCTGGCATAGGTACATAGATGACATACTGTTCATATGGAACGGCAGCATAGAATCATTAAACATCTTTCTGAACCAACTGAACAACAATCCATATAATTTGAGATTCACCCACAAATACAGTCAAACGAGTATAGAATTTTTGGACTTGCAATTGTATGTCTCCAATGGTATACTGGAGACCAAAACCTTTGTAAAAGAGGTAGATTGCCACAACTTCCTAATGGGAGATAGTGGACATCTTGACAAATGGATCAACAACATCCCTCTAGGACAACTACAGAGAGTAAGACGTAATTGCACACAGGAAGACATTTTTCACGAACAAGCTCATGAACTAATGGAAAGATTTTCTGAGAGAAAATATAAAAGGGAAATAGTCGATGAGGCCTATAGGAAGGTTACCAAGATGGAACGGAAAGATCTGTTATCCTATAGGTCACATGAGGAGAGGAAGGAGAGGGGAGAGAAGGATAAAATCTCAATACCCTTTGTAACAAGGTATACAGACTCTTCAAAACACATTAAAAGAATATTCAATAAGCATTGGAATATTCTTCATAAAGATCCAATCTTACAACAAATTTTACCATCTAAGCCAGAAATAATATTTACAAAGGCCCCAAATTTAAAACAGAAACTGGCGCCAAGCTGTTTGAAAAAAGAATGTGTTAAGCCAGTGAGTGTAACAAATGGATTCTTTAAGTGTCAAACATGCAAGGGGTGCAAATTGAATTCAAATACACAGAAAACATTCAAAAAGATAAAATCTGAAATAACACAAGAGGAATACGAAATAAAGGACTTTATTGACTGCAATTCCAATTATATAATCTATATGTTGCAATGCCCTTGTAATAAACAATACATAGGGAGAACAACTCGGAAATTAAAAATGAGAGTTGCTGAACATATTAAGAACATAGAGAAGGGATTCATGCAACATAGCGTATCTAAGCACTTTAAGGAACACCATGATCAAAACCCAAGTGGTCTGAAATTCTTTGGAATAGATAAAATTCATCCCAATTGGAGAGGGGGTAACCAGGTAATTAAAATTTCAAGGCAAGAGACCTTCTGGATTTACACCCTAAAAACACTCATACCAAATGGGATGAATATAGATATCGACCTGGGGTCATTCCTTAAAGATTAAATAAAAGTCTGTTAGCGCCATGTCCCACTCTGTTCTTTGTTGAGTGAGAACTCATATTTCCAACACAATTGATTTATATTATGTACAATTGATTCACACTATGTACTGGTGACATCAAAGGTCAACTAGGAGATATATATTCGTTTTTCCTCTTTGTATAAAGTTTTCAATGTTTATGTGTATTTCTTGATTTATCTTCTATAATCTGGTTTATAGTCTGGTTCATGACATGCTTTAATGTGTAAATTACAGGATGTATTAATACAATCCCCTCCCCATAATGGTGTATTTTGCCTTTTATATGTATGTACAATTGCATATATTCAAACTTTATGCAATAGGGATTATCAAATGCTAATATTGCATACTATTGTGTAAAAAGTGATATCCTGTAAAATGGTGTATTATGCTCTCTGGTCCATTTTATGAATTAATGTAAAGAGAGGGAGATCAACTACATTTTCCCCCTCAATCCTTGTCCTTACCGTAAATATATATACAGTTGTATATATACAATTGTAAATGTCCATTTTTCTCTATATAGAACGGAATATCGTAGACTAAAGTATACAATGCTAAGTGGTATCCTTTAAAGTATTATTCTCAATATCATCATAAGCTGACTTTTTTCATCTAATAAATACATAGGGATAGCCCAACATAATGATTTGCTATATATATATAAATTTGGATATACTTGACATAGCGAAGTGTGGATCAATTAAAATTGGAATTATGGTGCTGTTATACGTATGCATTAAGAGATGTATAGACCCAATATTCGTATACATATGACAAAATTGGAAAGATTTAGGTCACGTAAACACGTGATCGGTGCATATGTTTATTTTCATAACTCATAATGTTGTCCCTGATTGCAGTAATGGTATATAAATCTGATACATATTGGATATTGTTTATTTAATATGGCCAATATATATTGGTTAGATTAATGGGTTAAAGATAAAGTATATATGATGTATTTCATGTATATTTTAATAATAGTAATCACAAATAAGGGTATAGTTTATATAAATTCATATCACTTTTGTATTAGTCACTCTTTTAATAAATTTATTTATGCTTTAGGAATTTTTATATTAATGATACACATATTAGTTATTTATAATAAATACACGGGTTTGTTTATTAATTATTTGTTAAGATAATTTGGGCAGCAATGATAAATTATAATATCTTTAATAGGTATCATCTAATATGCTCTAAACATTGGAATAAGTATGGTGAATATATAAGACGGACAAAAATCGTTATGTATATATATATTGATGCAATCTATGAATACAACCCTCTCTATTACTTAAACAAAAACAAACAAAAATCTATTATTTTTATCTCTCTGATAATGGAAATATATGTTCCAACAAATTATATGTAGATTAATAAGTCCTCTCTAGAGATTATGAGAAATAACTAATGTAAGTCTGGATATGTTCAATTGGCAACATAGGGTTGCATTATTATACGTATCTCATGTTGTTCCAAAAAACGTGGTTACAAACAATATAGAAACTGTTTATTTTAGATATTTAATATATCAACGTGCTCTGTATTATATATTAAATTAACTTTCAAATTGCCAAATGCACAATAACTGCCATTAAGTGTATGAGTCTTTAAAAACATCCTTAGATGGGGTATATAATTAACCCCCAAATCGGAACACGTTAGTGATTTCCAGTTAAACACATATTTGCTATCTATATATGGCAGGTATTGTGTATATAGGGACATTGAATAGGACTAAATTGTTAATCAAGTCCCTTGATGTGTCACTATGGTCTAGATATGCCTGCTAAATATTTAATTAATTATATGCCAGCTAAATGAAATACCAGCCAATCGGTCAATAGAGGTAGGTTTAAATACCCAGGGTGGGGATAAGGTAACCATAGCAGCCCCTGACGAAGCCCGAGTGGAGAAACGCGTAGGGCCAGCGTGATTGGAGCAGGGAGAGTGACGCCGAGAGACTGTTCCTAGTGTGAGCTGAACGGAGCTGAACGGAGCATTGGCAGTGAATTACACAGAGGGAAATCTCGCGAGAGCCGTACGAGATCTGATCACCTGATGCGGAAGCACTTGCCGGTGTGAGGAGGTCTGGAAGTCGGCGTTCTATACCACGAGTGTGGAGACTCGCTAAACACTCTCTACTGCCCGTTTTTAACTCATAGAATGTGAGTTAAATACTTTTGTTTTATCCTTAGATGTTTTATTAAAAGGTTTTACACATATGTTTCTCCTTTTATCTCCTTTTATTCCCTATCCATCCCTTTATTTGAGATCCACACCAAGGTACAGTCTGCTAAAAACAGACTCATCGTGATTGCTGCAAGAAGCCTCAAAGACAAGCCTCTCCAAAGATCCAGGAGCCAAGAAACAGACGAACTACAGGAGCTGAGTTCGAGAGTCCCTAAGTGGATTAAAGGCCTTTAATGATCTTACTAGTGTAAGTGCATATCTCACCGAATTCTTATCTGTTTGTATTGATATACTGCCCTATGATTTTTTCCTCTTTTTTCTTTTCTCTTCCCCTGCATATGTGCGCCTAGGTCACTCTTTGCAATATATATATATATATACATATATTAAGGTTATGGTGGGTAAAAAGAGTGACTAAAACCCTCCACAGTAAAGCATAAAGCAACTGTAAATATTCCTGTATATTCATTTGCATGTCTTAGACAGGTCTGCAACCCTGTCTTTCACCATTATCACCCAGCACACAGCACTTCCACTGCAGCAAGGGGTTCTGGGAAATGACATGTAAATGTCTGTGAGTGGTTTACTGACTTTGCATCTCCCAAGCCCTTGCTTAAAAGCTGTGTTTAAAGCAGCATGCATTGGCTAAGGGTTGCTCATGTAATGTGAGCATGAGATAAAAGGTGGCACTGTGTGCTCATCTGCATGTCATTTCCCAGAATCCCTTGCTGCAGTGGAAGTGCTGTGTGCTGGGTGATAATGGTAAAAGACAGGGTTGCAGACCTGTCTAAAACATGCAAATGAATATACAGGAATATATATACATATATACATACACATACACACAGTATATAGCACATAGCTTGCGGCACAGACAGCCAGAATAGCTTGCCTGGGTGCACCTGAAACTGAATTCGATAGTCAAAAAGTAGAAAAAATTCAGGCACTCACTGGGTTCAAAAACAATGCAAAATAGTAATTTATTTAATCAACGTTTCAGCTTATACAGCTATATATATATATATATATATATACATATATATATATATATATATATATATATATATATATACATTGTTCAACAAATCCATTCACCTACAGGCCCGTGGCGACTGGATTTTACCCCATGGCGACCTCCTTATGGCCGCCCAAGCAGGGCGGGATTGGGGGCGGGACTAGGTGGCGAGTAGATTTTTTGGTTCGGCGAGTAGATTTTTGGGTGATTTGTCAACCACTGTATATATATATGTATACACACAAATAGAAGAGTACAATTCCAAAGTACAGGGAAACAGTTTCAGTTGAGGAGGATCCTGCTTGTGCCGTCAATACAACAAAGACAAACAATTTCTTCAAAGTGCAGGTCTCTTCTAAGACAGAGATACAAAGTTGAGCGCTACTCCCAAGTTCATAATTCAATTCTCCATTTAATGTGAAAGACAAGAACAGTGGAAAGATAACGTTTCAGGTCCCATATGTACCTTTCATCAAATAGAAGAGCACACAGAGACAACTCTCATGGTATATACAGTTTATTCCACAAAAAAAATAAAACAAAATAAAAATGGTGTACAAACGCACTCACATTTTTGCTTACTGCTGTAAACACATAAAACCTGACCAAGTATACCCAAAGCTACCTCTAGGATCCAGCCGTACACACTGTACTGCGTGTCAGCATCTCTCTCAGGTGCCTGCGCTCTCTCCTCCGGTCTCCTCACCTCAGCGTGTCCCCATAGGAGATGATGTCTCTTCCAAAGAGGCCGCCGGGGATTCCCAGATCAGCACTTTCACTGGTTTGTTCGCCCTACGCGTTTCGTGAAGGTATTTCACTTCCTCAGGGGATTTTTGTCTGTGCTGTAGTGAGTGTTCATGTAGGAGGCAATTTATAGCCCTATGGACCCCTAAGAAACCAATTGATTGGCAGCTTAGGTAATTAGTTTTCAATAAAGGTAATGAAAGGTTTCATATATTAAAACAAAAACAAGTTTTTTTTTTTTTTTTAAATGTAAGCTGCTTGGATTGCCTCTTTAATTAATGTTCCAGTGATGAGGTATATAGGTATTTATATGTTCACCATATATATAAAGTGTTACTAAAGTTTTATAAGGTAAACAGGGGTGATGTATTGAGTACCATGCTCCTTTTGTTCTATTTTGTGCTGGGGATTGGCCCTTATCATTGAAGCAATACACGTGCTGTATTCTGAACAAGGGTTACAAATGGAGGCATTACTGAGATCATCTATATGAGCGCTAGCCACCAAATTTAGTGACAATTATATACATTGATAACCCCCTCCAGAGGTGCAGAACATTTTCAGAAAGTTCTGAAAACTTCTAGTTCAGTTCATATATAAAACAATACTACCACCTACTCCCTCTCCCTCCTTTGTTACTACATGGAAGAAAGGACCAACAAGGCTACCCATCCTGCTTTGCTTATAAAAAAATAACAGTGTAACTGCACCACCTGCTGGTTACCAAAAAATTATAGCAACATGAGTGCACAAATACTCAGCAACTACTGCAAAGCTGAGAATATAGACTCTGCTAAAGCTTTTTTAGTCATGGGGATACCAGAATATCAAGCCACAATTGAAAGAGTACTTCATACTGTCAAAGGTTGGGGTAGAGTACAAATAAGAGGAAAACTGTTTAGTTACAGAACAAAATGTGTGTGTTTTGTGTTTCTGTGTGTGCTCTGAGGTCATTGACCCATTGAGAGTTCCTAAAGAAATACCGGGATTATATGAAAATTTGGTGTTGAATATCATCACAAAGCATGGCCATACTATTCCTCCTGACCCAACTACTAAACTGGTATAAGGGATTTGTCTGGATAACTAAGATGGCTGCCGATAGGAGGTGACCTTTCACCCTCACTGAAGCTACCGTGACCATCTTGCTTCCTGGCAATTCCTGCTCCTCACTTCCTAGCAGTAAGTCAGCCTCTCTCTGGCCCTCATTGCCAGCAGCTGCTTCTGGCCTTTAAATAGCAGGCAGTTGCTCCCTGCCAGTACTCATGCAAAGTACTTGTTACCCTGTCCTGTCTGAGCTCTGCCTTGCCTTTCCTTTGTTTTGCCTGCTACCTGTCTTGACCTTGGAACTGATCCTAACTACCCCTTGCCTGCCGCCAACCTCAACCTCGGAACCGGACCTGACTATCCCTGCCTGACGCCTGCCTCGCCCCCGGAATTGTACTTGACTACCCCTGCATCCCAGGCGTCAGATCCCAGGCCAAGGTCGGTGTACTACTCCCTACGTGTGCCCTGCGGGTTTGTATCCTGTTTTGTAGTCAGCAGCGTTACAACTGGTTAATCGGGTGCAGGAATTTCTAAGCTAGGAGGGCCTTAAGAGTGAGATGGACAGAAACAAAGCACTCTATTGAGAATATCCCTCCTTATTTGGATGCCCTCATACAAGCTATGGGGCTAATCATAGGTAAGGTAATGAAACCCATTAATGGAACAAGCCACTATTAACGATTAAGAGCATTATCTGGAGTGACGTCTACCCCTATCTGGGAAGATCACTTTGAAAGTTGGACACAGCAACGCAAATGTTACAGGACTGTCAGTGTGTGAGGATTCGCCATCCTGGTGGCCATGGACCGTCTCCTTGCCTCACTGGTCCTCCGGTGACAGACGCACAAGATGCGCATTCCTCTGGTCCTGTGACACGCGCGCGGACCTTGCGCAGTCTGTTCCGGCATCTGCGTACCCTGGCCCTGCCCCTCGCCTGGTTGTATGACGTGGGCATTCATCCAGCCAACCCGCTGACGCGTGCGGGGCGAAGCCCCGCCCCCACGCTGTTGACCAACAGTCCCAGCGTGGCAGTGACGCATGCTCCAGGCTCAGCCCCTGCTCTGACGTCTCGCAGAACCGGCGTGGGAATATCACATGCTCTAAGCCCTCCCTCTGACCTCTGTGACATGTGCAGGCTGCAAGCAACCTCCTACCTGATCAGGCTGCATAATAGGGCACACCGGTGTGCACCAGCAGCCTATTAGGTTCCATTTCCTGGTTCCACCCCTGCTGGCTATTGGAGCCTCCTCCTTTATATACCTTCACTTGCAGCTTACCGTTGCTGAGCATAGTCAGTGTGACGCCGCGCCTTGCTGCATTCTGTTCCTGATACCTTGCTTGCCTTGTCTGCCTGATTAACCCTTTGTTGCCTGAACCCTGCTAGTTACTTGGACTCCGCTTCTCTCTACTCCTGATCCGGCTTGTGTTGACCATTCTCCAGTCTCCTATCCTGAACCTGGCTACGTACCTCGACGATCAGCAAGTCATCTCTCCTGAATCCGGCAAGTACCTCACTAATCTCACATCTCCAATCCTGACCTGGCCTGAATGACTACTCTACATTCAAGGCGCGCCGTCGTGGCTGTGGGTCAGCGTTACTCAATTCCCTGCCTCAGCACCGCGGTCGCGCTTTGTTTGTGGTGAGCTACGCTTTACACAGTGTTCAGATATGGAGAAAAGTAAGAGGGTTGCTGATAGCTTAAGGGGCCCTGCATGAAATACATTGAGTGTTTCATTTAAAATGCACTGCTATTATGTGGACACAGCTGTGTTCTTCTGC
Organism: Ascaphus truei; assembly: GCF_040206685.1. Lineage (NCBI taxonomy): Eukaryota > Metazoa > Chordata > Amphibia > Anura > Ascaphidae > Ascaphus > Ascaphus truei. The sequence continues at coordinate 384,563,794 of NC_134483.1, read as the reverse complement.
TACTAAGCAGTACTTTATATAAGACCTGCTAGCGTCTGCTACATACGAGCAGTTTTCTGTATTGTCAGTGGTCACCCTCCAAATACAAGGTCCGTGAGTGGGCCATCGAGTTCCACGAGTTTCTCCGCCTATTTTAGTGTTAGGACCCTTGAGACGTGGTCTGCCTTGGAGGGGCTCAAGGGCTTACAACACTTTGGCCAAAGGGTTAAACTAAAAGACCATTTTATTCAAAAGATATCTATATATATATATTTAAGGCACTGTACCGTGTATTGGTGTCTTTGGATGTAGCACTGAGCTCTGTCTGTGTTTCATGTTCTGTCACTGGTTTTAAATATATATTGCCATGCTCAGTAGCACTCCTCTTTGACACTTATACGCATATATATATATGTTGTGGTTATTTTGGGGGTTCAATATGAGCTTATAGGGGTCCTGTATGTTTTGCAATTCTTGTTCAGCTGGTCCTGGCTGATTTGGAGGGTGGCTCCTCCTTCCCTATTTTTAAGCTCACCCCTACCACTTTTAAATGGTTAAAGCTCACTCTTTTGCACCTTCCACACCCATGGAACTTGCATCCAGTATTATTGCGACAAATCTAATACAGAGTGCTTTTCCTGGTATTATACAGGTTAATAAGAGCTTCAATCAGACTTTGAACTATGCAACTAATTTTGACAGATTTATTATAAATCATTCTTCCTGGTAATGTACAGGTTATTAAGAATCTATTTTAGTGTTAGGACCCTTGAGACGCGGTCTGCCTTGGATGGGCTCAAGGGCTTACAACACTTTGGCCAAAGGGTTAAACTAAAAGACCATTTTATTCAAAAGATATCTATATATATATATAGGTAACAGAGCAGATGGCACACAAATACAGATGAAGACAGGTGCTTAGTCCCATAAGAATGAATATAATCAAAGGCTCCTTACCAGGCAGACCAGAGAATCCAGGGAATCCAAAGTAGGCACAGCAAGGAAGAGACAGCACACTTATTAGCAAAAAGAATTGTATTAGTAAAGCAGGCACAAAACAGGTGCAGTGCCTAAATATATATATATTATATATTATATATTATATATTTAGGCACTGTACCGTGTATTGGTGTCTTTGGATGTAGCACTGAGCTCTGTCTGTGTTTCATGTTCTGTCTCTGGTTTTAAATGGAAGGAACATACCCTGAAAGTACTGGAGGAATGATCTGCACCGAAGCTGTTTAGAGGCAGTGGATAATGGAGTGCCTAGGACCCCCTGCCTCTACGATGGTGAGCATGCACCGAGAGCAGAATGTGGATGTAACGGCCCGGCTGCTAGTTGACTTCCTAACCCGGCCTATGGTCTGGAGGATGATGAAAGTGAATTTTGGTCCAAGTTCTATGCCCTCCAACAAAAAGAAGGGGAGGAGCTATCTGCATTCCTCCTCCACATACAATTAGTATTGTGACCACTACTCACTTGCAAACTCATCCCTGTCTCTGATGTGGATGAATTTCAGCGTAAACAGTTCCTGAGAGGCTCGAGTACCACCCATCATATAGCCAACATGCTCCGGCCTGCTCTCATGCAAGGGAGTTCTCCTACGTTTACGGGGCTATTGAATCAAGTGAAACTGCACGAGGCGCATGCCAGGCTACACATTCCTAAGGAATCTCGCAAGGGAGAGACCAAAGGGACATCGGCTCAGAAGCCTAATGAGATGGAAAGTGCAGAGGATACCCTTCCTTCTATGGCGCCTGCTTCTGTTTCCAGGGTGCCCCTGAAACTGGTTACTACACCTAGTGCCAGTGCAACCCGTGGTGCCCTCTGCTATAACTGTGACCGAGAAGGTCACTTTGGGAAATACTGTCCAAAGTCAAGAACCCCCACCCCAGGGGCCATGGCCTTCACTGTTCAAACAACGGAACAACCATCCCCATCCTCGGATAGCACCCCTGCGCCTAATCCCAAAGAGGAGCCCCAACTGGATGCCTACAGTCGTGTAGGACCTGCGGGAACAGTATGAGTGCTAGTGGAAGGTATCTATTCCTCTGCGTTGCTGGACACTGGGTCTCAAGTGACCATCCTTTACCGGCTGTTCTATGACTTGCATTTGAAGCATCTGCCAATGCAGTCTGCTGAGAAGATGAAATTATGGGGTCTTAGTAGGGAAGACTACCCCATCGATGACGTGATCCAAGTGTGGTTGGATATTCCCCAGCTAAATACCAACAAAACCCACCCCATGGAAGTGGAAGCTTTGATATGCCCTGAGCCCCGGGAACATCCAAGCTCTCACATAATATTGGGGTCCAACGCCTATGTGGTGCGGCCCCTGATCCGGACCTATCTGCAAGAAGCCAGCGAATTGCTCCTATCTTCTCTACAGATTCACCCAGTATTCAATGAGAAGTGTTATAGAATCTCTGACCAAGAAGGATTTGGACAATTTTTAAATCTTGAAGGGGTTGACAGAGATTCCACCGGGGGAGTGAAGCACATGGCCACTGTACCTAACTACCCGAGCCGCGATAAAGCCGACTGGTACTTCTCACTAGAGACCACGCCCAAAGAGGATGCCAAAAGAGGGTTCAGGGTGTACCAGAAATGAAAGAATGGAAGTTTGCCCTTCCTCGCCGATTCAAGGTGGCCATACAGAATATCTCGCCCCACTTCATACGGTTTGACGTCGGTCAAGCACTGGGTCAGATATATCCGGTACCCCAGTAGAATCCCTGGCTCATGTGAATGCCGCTACCATACTGGACCTTGCCTGTGGGGTGGAGGAAACGGCTAAGTGACAAGCTGGTGAAACGCCAAGAGGTGTTCTCCACCAGTGAGATGGATGTGGGCTGCAGCAAGAGTACTCAACACACAATCCAGTTGGATGACACCACACCATTTTGTGAGCATTCCAGACGCATCACTCCCAGAGATGAAGAGGACGTGAGGGACGTCTTGAAGGAGATGGAGATGGCGGGTATTGTAACGGAGTCCCATTACTCATATGCCTCTCCTATTGTGGTAGTGCGGAATAAGAACGGATCCGTTCGCCTACTGGATTTGTAGAGGGGTACTCTAACAAGGCCAAAGTCCTCAACAACCTGTTGAAAATCTTTCCCGAGGAACCTCGGCAAAAGGCCGCAACTCCGCATGCACCGTTCGGGACAAATGGATGTCCACCTGTAAAAAGGCATTCACAAGACTCAAGAAAAGCCTCACGGAAGCCCCTGTCTTGAACTATGCCGATCCGGAGCAGCCGTACATCCTGCATGTGGATGCCAGCTTCAACGGGCTGGGAGCCGTGTTACATCAAAAATACCCTGCTGGCATCCACCCAGTAGAGTATGTGAGTTGTAACTTGACGCCGTGTGAACAAAACTATCCAGTTCACAAACTGGAATTTCTAGCACTCAAGTGGGCAGTAGTCAAAACTACACAATTACCTGTACGGGTTCTCTTTCGAGGTACAGACTGACCAAACAATCCGTTGACCTACATCCTGACCTCCACCAAATTGGATACTACTGGTCACAGATTTTGGCAGCCCTATCTAATTATCAGTTTACCCTAAAATACAATTCGGAGCCATTGAACATCGGAGCTGATGCTCTATCCAGAAGGCCTGGACTGAGTACAACGCCAGACGATGGCCAGTGGGAAGAGATTCTTGGCCCTGGGATTCGGGCCATGTGCTCCACACAGCGTCTATCGTACAGAACAAAGTAGCCTTCTCCGAACTCAGAGTAGCTGACTCACTGGGATGTCAGTCCAATTCCCTCCCTGCCACCTACTGCCATCCAGAAGGCATGTCCATCACACAAGATCCCATCATGAGATGGAAAGAGTTGGTGATACACCAGATGCGAGACCCAGTGGCTAGAGCCATACGCCGGGCCATCGAGCAAAAGAACCCCTCCTTAGTGAGGTGTGCTCCTACTGACACGGTCGCTGTTATCATGAGGGAATAGGATACATTTTGCGTGGATCGTGGCCTTCTCTACCGGGTTGTCCCTATCATAACCATCCCGATAGGAAACAACTTGTCCTGCTCAGAAGCTTGCAGTAAACGGTCCTACGATTCCTGCATGATGATCACGGACAGCTGGGAGTGGACAAAACCTTCGACCTAGTGAGAGACCGGTTCTTCTGGCCCAAAATGCGGGAATCAGTGGAGCACCATTTTCAGAAGTGCCTGCGGTACATACAGCTGAAAACACAGCCTACACACGCAGCCCCCATCGGCCACTTAAAGAGCTCTGGTCCCAAGGGCCTAGTTTGCATGGACTTTCTCTGCATCGAGGTAGACTCAAAGGGAATTGGGAACGTCCTGGTAGTCACCCGATACGCCCAAACGCCCCCTACTAAGGACCAGAAAGTGCTCACTAGCCAAAGTACTGTGGGAAAAGTACTTAATCCATTACGGATTACCTAATCGGATGCATTCCGATCAAGGGAGAGACTTCAAGAGCAAGTTGATCAAGGAGCTTCTAAACTTGCTCAATATCGAGAAGTCTTGCACAACTCCCTACCACCCTGAAGGAGACGCCCTGCCGGAAAGCTTCAACCGAACCTTACTTGATATGCTAGGCACTCTGAAGGGCTCCGAGAAGGCCAGCTGGAGCAAGCATATCGAACAACTAGTGCATGTATACAATTGCACCAGACATGAATCCACCGGGTACACACCCTATTTCATGATGTTCGGTAGAGAGGCATGACTACCTGTGGATATTCGTCTTCCTGTATCTACCAATGGGGTACCAAATATGACATACTATAAATATGTGCAACGACTCCAGGATAACCTCCGTTGAGCGTATCAGCTGGCGGAAAAGGCCACCGCTAAGCTGAATGAGACCAACAAGCGGAGGTATGACCACAATGTCCACTATCAGGAACTTCGACCCAGAAACGCAGTTCTCCTGAGAAATTTAGGAATACTGGGAAAGCATGTTAGCGGACCACTGGCGAGAAGCTCCCTTCGAGGTAGAGTCCCAGATGCTGGGACTCTCTATATACGTATTCGAGATGCAGATGGAAGGTTAAGGGTCTGACATCGAAATCACTTGCTACCTATTCCTCAAGTGGGAGAGAGTGAACCTGAACCAGCATCAGTAGTGCCGGCAAGTGACCTGGAGGAAACTGGCAAAATCGCAGATGCAGTGACCGAACATACTCAAGATCCTTTGGAAGGAACATCTGCCAACCCAAATGGAGACTGGTGGATACTACCTGAAGAAGTAGCGGGTAATAGGCCTGCTCCCCAGGTACCTTACCCAGTTGCTTCAACAAGCCGTCCACTCGACCCAAGGAGTCCGAGTTTCATCCCCAATAGAGACTATGGTCCTCATGCAGTAAAGTCTGGTAGAAAAAAACGCAAGTGTTTTTAAATCGCTATTTTTGACAGAGTTGCTATCACACTATGCAGAAAGCCCCGAATACCAGTGATAGCAACATTTTAACAAATGGCGAGTAGCCGGCGCCGAGATGATCTGCCATCTGAAAATGGCTCAAAAAATACCCCCGCTCGCTCCCGATTGGTCCGTGGCTCGAGTCCTCCAACCAATCAGTGTCAATTGATTTAATGGATACTATTCCCTGATGAAGAAACCTTACGGTTTCAAAACGCGTTGGATAGTATTACGATTGGAGACCATAGTGATCCGCGGACATTAACATCCACTATCTGCTGCTCATGCGATTTGTGATCAGTGAGAACCGGGGTGTGCGGTACACGGAGTCGCGGCCGGGTGATATCATTGACAGGTAGACGGAGTGACGGTCGGATGCATACCTGCAGTGGACCACAGCCACCAAACTACTCCCACTAACGGATTCTTCACCATTTATCAGCAGTAGAACTGCAACATTGGGACACCTTGATCTGTATCACACTTTAGGTGTGTAACAGAATTGGCAACTAAGCCATGGACCTACCTTAGGCACTGACTAAGGACATCAGTGTGACGATTCTGGATCTGCCAGTGAATACCTGGGGAATACCAGATGACATCTTGCTGGAGAGACCTTGTCCTGCTGGTTGGCGCTTGGGTAACAATATCCCTTGAAATGCTGTTTTAATTCATCCCTGATGTACGCAGATTACTTACTGTGTATTGTGTAACCCATTAATATTTTATTTAATGCACTATGAGCGTTGTGCGCTGTTTTTTGTGTTTTTCTCTGTCAAAGCTTTAGGGGGTGTTTGAGCCACCTCTGCTTCTACGGCTGCAGACGCTCTCTTCAATTACATTTAGGATCACGTAATAGTTATTTTTATTATTTGTATTACCACCTTTTCACTTGGGTTTTTGTGTGGTTGACTATAGAGTTTGATTGTTGTAGTGCACTTCTATCACTTTGTTTCACATACTCATGGCGATGGTCATCTATGTCCTGCATGATGGGTTCAGGGACATAGGGGAAGTGATACCCATGGGACTGCCGGAACCTAGCTCTTATGGCCCGGTCAGCCCTACTTAGCTTAAGCACCTTCCGGCCAGCTCTCTGGCCGGTAGTACCCAAAACCCTGGATCTTTCTGGTTTATCCTTCGTTTTAGACTTTAAGAGCCCTTAGGGATGCGTACTCCCAATTTAATCTCGCTCTCTCTCTTAAAGAGAGCTTCAGCTGACTCCCCCATAGTGAAGGCATTTCCTCCCACCAATGGTCAACTATTGGGCCACTCCGCAGAACAATCCTCGTATATTTTAACTCAGGGGCATAGCCCTGGAACAGAGGGTACCACCAATTACATTGGTCAGGTGATAGGGGCTCAGATCCTGCGCTATCAGATCTGGTATGCACAGGGGAAAGGGCATTACATGATACAGAGTGTGAACATATTGTTATAGACACCTCTGACGGAGACCCCGAGGACCTACTAAACGAATGATAAGATCCTCTACTCCCTGGCCTCTTACAGGACACAGCTTTTTCTCCCTCAGACTCCTCAGAGTTTTTACTCAATCATCTTCCCTCTTCCACATCCTCCGTAAACCTGGTTAGCACAATAGGCTGTACAGTAGGATCTACATGTGTTACTCTTTGTGAACCACAAGGTGATAATGGGGCAGGGGCAGAATGGACCTGAGCACAGTTCTGAATGTCCAGCACAGGAGTAGCGACAGATGGGGCATCTATTACTAGGGCCGGTGAATGGGGCTTAAACATGTCCATTAACTGGGGTATGGAAAGGGGCTTCCATTTCCTTTCAACTGGGGACTTTGTCTTGGATGCGGTCTCTCGTTGACCTCTTCCCTGCCCTGCAGGGGGCAAAATCAGTGTAGGGACACACTTCTCCTCCTTGGCACAGTCAACCTTCACCAGGCGGCTGACTTTGGTCGGGGGCAGGCCAACACTCACCGCTCCTGGGCCCAGCAGTGGTGCGACCGGCTCCGTGGATGCCATTTTGGTGATGTCATAGCTGCACGCCAATCTCGCGAGACCACTGGAGCAGCTTACGTCCGGCGCCATTGATGACGTCACTTCAGGTGAGACCGGAAGCTCGTCACCGAGCTGCGCACCGGACAAGGCCGTACCCGTGCCTCAAGCCCGTAGGCCGCAACTGGAGCAGCTGAAAGATAAGAGCTGGACGGATCACCCACATCAAGGTAGGAGACGTCCACTGGTTCTTCCGCAGGCAGCATACAGACAGCTCCGACGTCATCTGGGATGGCGGATCTCATCAGACGTTCCGGAACCTCTGCAGCCTCATGGAAGGAAGCCTCTGGACCGGAACTCATCAGAGATGGACGTGAAGATCTCTCCTCCGCAGGGTCCGCCTGGTAGAGCTCTTCATCTAGGGGGGACACCTCCACCAGGACGTGATGACGGGATGAGCCAATCGCTCGGGTGACCAGACTAATGGAGCTACCATGCTCCGCGGTCACCCGGGGACTCACACCCGACACCCCTGGGGCAGTCAACTCACCCATGTCGGTGTGGAGAGGTACAAATCCCAAACCTGGGACCATGGGTACCATCATTGTAGGCCGGACTGGCCATGGTAGGGCACTCGGGCCCACGGCAGGGTCCACAACCGCAGCTGAAGTAGGATTAAGTGGCGCGGAACTAATAACGCTTCCGCACACATCTATAAGGGAGCTCGGGCCCACAGCATCCGTGGCAGGAAACAGGAATGGAACCGCCCCCGTCAGGGTGATGCTCACGAGGTAGGCACAGGGCTGGCAGGCCACAAGTAATAGGTGCCACAGTGTTTTCACCACGCATTTAGGCTCACAGGGCCACCAGGCAGGTGATAATGCGCACACACAGCGCAGATGGAATTGTTCTCCTACCCTTACTGTGACGGGAGCTTTGTGACAGGCTATTAATAATACACACCAAAATATATACTATATATAACTGGGTTGAACTGGGACGAGACTTAGATATGATCAAATATAATTTATTCCTTGATAAAGGTGAACACACAAAATATACAAATAACAGGCAAAATATAGACACTTACTTAAAGATTAGGACAAGAAAGCCATCAGGATACAGGATGGGCCATTTCTTCCATAATTCAGTTGGCATCACAGCAATACATGCAGCGCATGAATGAAGACTCATGCATGAAGACACAGGCATGAAAAGACATTTGAGTAAGGGGTGACTCTGACTTAAATACCATGTCAAACTCATCTCTTAACCCTAGATGCCGAAAAGGCTAGCAAAAGTCTTTGAAGCTTCCTGAAGCAGCTTTTGGACTTCCCTTGTTTAGTGTGAAATATCACATTTAAAAAAAACATTCAGTTTCTTGGTTCCTGCCTCCAACATAAACAATTAGGCAATTTAGCCTTTGATCACCAGGCTATGTAAATTCTAGCAAGATTTTCTGCTTGCCTATTACCATAACAGAGGGAGTTTGCAGTTTTCACAACAGATTCAAAATCCCATATACACTGTAAATAACTTCATAACTTCAGTTCTGTTTTACTTACTGGCACGCGAGACATATTAAAACATTCCGTCACACATGATGCTCCCAATGAGACTAAATATTACCGCGTAATACTAAAATTAAGAGAGATATTAATATCTGCCTCTTAGTATCTGTTAAACCTCAGGTGTCTGTATCCGTTAGTTGCGGGTAAGTCCAACGAATACACCTATGTAACTCTTAGCACGTTCAGCCAAGGACATCTCATAATATTCTTATATTTAATAAGGTCACTCATTCTGTAGCCCCACTCCTAAATCAGAGGCGTTTGGCCAGTCTACCACATGGCAGGATACTATGGTTTGTAAGTGTGAGTTATAATGCTCACCCCCCACTCTAGCTTCCTGCAAACAGGTAGAGTGGTTGGGCCTTTGATCAGGGCTGTTTCCTAACCATTTGGTAGCCCTCCTGACCATTTGCATTTAGTAGGCAGGCATCTTTGAGGGTAATTTAAACAAACGGCTAGAATCACTGTTTTAACATTAACCCTTTCCCTCCCGCAGCAACCCTAGTGTATGTGTGGGTGCAAACACTAGGATAACACAATACATTTACACAGGGGAATATACATTTTCATGTTATAAGAAGGGTTAAATCACATTTCTGGACCTCAGTCCAGTTAACCCCTTGTCTCCCTGGCGAGGTTAGAGGGTGGCCAATTGGGGTGTAACCCATTTAATCCCGGGCCAAATCCTCTCGATCGTCACACTTACTACCAGGTAGCCACCCGAAAGAGAGTAGTTGGATACTTCCAAATCCAAAGATTCACTAGAGGCAGTCATGGTACAGGGATTTCTCATGTTGGTAAGACAGCTCCTCTTACTTTCACAGCTCACTGATGAATGAGCCTTCAGAGGCAGGGCTAACTCCTCCCAGCTCTAGCTTCACTGTTTTACCCCCTCTGAGGGTCAGGATGCTGCCAGGGCCCTGATCTCAGCTTCTAATGCAACAGGGGTTCCCTTAATGGCAGCTCGCACAGATTGGTGTACATGCTCCAGTACACGCAGCCCTGTTGGTAGCCCCCAATATAGAACATAACTAAGTGAAGGGTCTACACGCTCCCTGATGTTGAATGTCACCAGGGTGCGCCCCAAACACCATCCATTAAATGAAAGGATTAGGGATTTACGTATCTCTCACCGGGCTAGCCCAGTGAGGTTTCCCCCTTTCCCCGCACAGTCTATGTGCTTGGTGCCCAGGGGTCCCCCTCACATAATGGGGCTTACCCCTGGCCCTCTTACTCCAAAATTAACTATGGGTGCCCAAGGGTCCCTGGCATTATACCATCAGGGGCCCTGGCCCCTTTCTTCATGTGCTGCTGCTTTCTGAAAGCCTGTCCTGCTTACTGCCTCTCAGCAGTGCCTCCAATTGTAAAACCATGCCCCCCCCCTCTGGGAGAAGAAATGAATTACTAGCTAGTGTGGTGTTGAGGCATAACTGCTAGTACAAAAGAGCTGAGTCTGCCGCGGTGGTAAGGGGCAACAGGACAGGCTTTTAAGTGTTCTCTGGGTTCTGGTTCATGGTGTCAGTGCTTCCAGCTGTGATGGGATCCTTGGTATATGGATGTCAGTCCCCACCACTGCACTTCTTACCCCTCCTGTCCAGGAAGTGACACCCAGGCAGAGGTATGATGAACAGATGGATTTATTGTACATACTGCAGCAGCTCTTTATACAGCATACACATAGACGTTCAAAGTCCCAGGACTTCTGGATGGTGCTGCCCAAATAGTGTGGGGCTTTGAGTCTTGATGGTCTTTAGGCCCTTAGGCCTAAAGTGGTCCAGCTCATTCTCGCAATGGGAGAGTCTGACAACCCATGCTCTCACCTTGGAAGGCAGAGCAAGACTATTCTAACTTTGGGCCACTCCTCTGATTAGGATTCCAGAAGGGGCGGGCTCATGATCTGTACCTATCCTGATAGGCTTACACAGGTCATGAATCACCACTTCACTTCTGTTCATCACAGAGGAGGCTGCAGGGGGGTGTAATACCCACAAAATTAACATGTTACTGCCCTGAACTTATTGGGGGCTTTTGTAACAGTGGGAAATACAGGTAGAATGGACTTACCATGTTACATACAATATAGCTCTTTTCTCCCAATGGGACTCAGCACTTCACAATTACAGTATTGTACGTGGTACGTAGCACATAGGAATTTACAGACACAGTCCCTGCCCAGATGAGCTTCCAATCTATGTTTTTTGTTCCTGGGGCACAAGGAGATAATGTGACTTGCCCAAGGTCACAAGGAGCTACTCTGGGAATGGAGTTAAAATTCAGTGCAGTTGTTTGCATTGTCAGTGTCTTGACTCACTTCCACTGCTCCTTCTCCCTTACACTTCCACTGCAAGCTCTCCAGGGCAGGTTTTACCTTTCCTATTGTCTGATTTTGTTTGTTGCACTTGTATTAATTAATTTATTGTATTATAATTCCCTGCATTATATTGTCTCTTTTGTAAAGCTCTCCGTACCGTACACTGTGGGTGCTATATAAATACATACATATTGTATATGTTTATTGAATTAAATACATAAAATGCTATACATACAAAAAGGAATGTGATGAATAGCACATTATTTTGTATCCCTCTCTAAAATGATTTATATAATTAATTATATTTACCGTTTAGTTGAATAAGTATTTAAACAAAACTGATAAACAGTTGTGAAACATAAGACCTAAAACTGTTTATGTTTAGTTTCTAAATTATGTTTTTAAAAAAGTGACTCGCCTTCGAGTTTTTCCATCTTTATTCCATAATATATCCTTTTCTAAATAAGTTCTGAGCATGTATAGACTGGTGTTTCCTAATGTTTTCAAACTTGTACGACTAGTGTCATAAATCTTTCTTTAATATAAATCCATGACATTCTAATAATGAAAAAATTGTTACAGGGAAAAAAAACCCCACCGTTGTTATAAGAATATTTAATTGTTCATGTTTCCAACCACAGATTTTTTTTCTTTCCTTGGGCTGTTCAATTTCATTTTCTTCATACAGGGAATGTGTTCCTCGTTTGATTTTATTTACATGTATATCTGTACCCACATTGAAAAAAAGCAGCACTGTTCATCATCAAATTCCCATGCTCCAGCTAACCACCACTTGGGCAGCTTAATTGTCCTGGTGTCTGGAGACTTCGGCTCTGCTCTACAAGCTTTTTGTGTTTGCTCCCTCACTCCCTTCCCCCCTCCGCATGCAGCCACAAAATCTTTACATTTCCATTCCGAATTACTTTCTATTAGCTCCCTACTGCATTCAGCCTTGGGATGGGACTTAAAACGTGTGCATTCTCTGTTAACATTTGCTGCATTGAATGAGATCACAGTCTGGGATAATAAATGGGATTTTAAAACTGCGTTTGATGTGGGCGCAAGCCATGTTCTATGTCTCAAGACTTGATAGCATATGCCTTCTGAGCTAGTTTTTGAGATGAGGAAATGAGAATGGGTCACATATGAGCCGCTAACTGATATAAAAGATATAACAGCATGGAATGAATTTACTAATATATACACTAAAGACATTTTTTTTCCCACTTGAGCTTAGACATTCAGTTTTGATGTGTTGAAATGTAATCATGATGTTTAAACTTATTTACAGCTTGTGAACTTCTGGTTCTGGTCAGGATGGCAACCCAATTGTCACAATAAAAGAAGTTATCATGAAGTTGTAGAGCACAGTTCAAAGTGTCTTGCTAACATGTTTATTTAAACAACAAATGTAGGTTTGGATTTTTTTTTATAGCATCTACCAGGTAGGCATCACTTTACAATTAAATTTGTTTTCCAAATACCTTACAGTGCAATTACAATGGGGTATCAAATGATATCAATTACATAAACAGAATTATATACCAAATAAGGACAAACAAGTGGAAGCAGATACAAATGTTTATGAGGGCAATGCTTGTGAAAGCTTACAATCTAGAGCAGGCCTGCACAACATGCGGCCCGCCAGCACTCACTGTGCGGCCTGCGGCGGCGGTGGCTCTCCTCCTCCTCCCTCCCCCGAGTCCGCTCTCCTCCTCCTCCTACCTCCCACGAGTCCGCTCCCCCCCTCTCCGCCACCCGCCACGAGCCGAGCCCACTCTCCCCCTCCTCCCCCCCCTCCGCTCCTCCTCCTCCCCCCCTCCTCTGCCCCCTCCCCCTCCTCCCCCTCTCCCCCTTCCCCCTCCTCTCCCCCTCTCCCCCCTCCCCCTCCTCTCCCCCCTCCCCCTTCCCCTCCCTCCGCTCCCCCCTCCCCTCCAGCCCGCTCTCAAGACTGCACGCTCTTGCAGTGCGGCACTTCCGGTGCCCGCTGCTTGCGATCACGCGCAGTCCTGCCTGCTCTGCCGCCATGATCTGAGGTGCAGGGGGGTGAGGGGAGGTGTAGGGGAGGTGCAGGGGCTGATGTGAGGTGAGGAGGTGCAGGGGGGTGATGTGAGGTGAGGAGGTGCAAGGGGGTGATGTGAGGTGAGGAGGTGCAGGGGGTGATGTGAGGTGCAGGGGGATATGTGAGGTGCAGGGAAGGTGATGTGCAGGGAAGGTGATGTGCAGGGGAGGTGATGTGAAGGGGGGGGGTTGATGTGAAGGGGGGATGATGTGAAGGGGGGGTTATGTGAAGGGGGGGTGATGTGAAGGGGGGGTGATGTGAAGGGGGGGGGGTGATGTGCAGGGGAGGTGCTGTGAAGGGGGGAGGTGATGTGCAGGGGGGTGATGTGAAGGGGGGGGTGATGTGAATGGGGGGGGGTGATGTGCAGGGGGGTGATGTGCAGTGGGGTGATGTGAAGGGGGGGCTGATGTGCAGGGGGGGGATGTGCAGGGGGGTGATGTGCAGGGGGGTGATGTGCAGGGGAGGTGATGTGCAGGGGGGTGATGTGAAGGGAGGAGGTGATGTGCAGGGGGGTGATGTGCAGGGGAGGTGATGTGCAGGGGGTTGATGTGAAATGGGGAGGTGATGTGCAGGGGGGTGATGTGAAGGGGGGGAGGTAATGTGCAGGGGAGGTGATGTGCAGGAGGGGTGATGTGCAGGAGGGGTGATGTGAGGTGCAGGGGGGTGAGATGAGGTGCAGGGGGGTGATGTGAAGTGCAGGGGGTGGGGTGCAGGGGGGTGATTGGAGGTGCAGGGGGGTGATTGGAGGTGCAGAGGGGGTGATTGGAGGTGCAAGGGGGGAGAGTGATGTGAGGTGCAGGGGGGGAGAATGATGTGAGGTGCAGGGGGGGGAGAATGATGTGAGGTGCAGGGGGAGAATGATGGGAGGTGCAGGGGGGAGAAGGATGTGAGGTGCAGGGGGGTGGGATGTGTGTGATGTGCAGGGGGTATTGTGTGGTTGATGTGGAGGGGGAGTATTATGTGTGTGAGTAAGGGGCAGAGATGGGGGTATGAGAGATAGATGGGGAGTATCGCAAAGGTTGATAGTGAGGGGTTCTGGGGGAGATATGAGGATGATGATGAGAGGTGCTGGAGGAGAGATAATGATGATGATGATGATGATGATGATGATGATGATGATGATGATGATGATGATGATTTTACCCGTGCGACCCAAAAAAAATTTCCTTGGAGCAGTTCGGCCCTTCTCGCTTTACGAGTTGTGCAGGCCTGATCTAGAGGAATAAGAGGTAAAGATAAATCAAAAGGTAAAGAGGCTGCTCATTGTGGAAGTAAGTATGCCTTAGGCTGGAGTTTGGTGCAGCCTGATGCTGATCCCATTAAAGTTTGGGGGGGGGGGTGGATGTTATGGGGTGTTATGTGGCACAACTTGTCTTAATAGGGTTGGGACGTACGTATGTTAGGAGGATGCAAGATAGGCTTCCTTAGATAGGTAAGTTTTCAGGAAATGCTTGGGGGACAGTCTGATTTGTGGTAGGGAATTCAAGAGAGAGGGTGCAGCACAGGAGAAGTCTTATAGGCAACAGGAGCAACACAATACAAGGTTTCAGGATTACACTCACCAAATACATGGTTATCAGTGAATTCTAGGTCGCTGGGTGCTGTGCGCCACTTTGGTAGGCTTACCCATGATGATTTCCATACTCCGCGGGTCCTTGGTACCTCGATACCGTCGGGATGCTCGTTGCATCCAGCAAGTTTAAAATTCCCTCTTGTCCGAGCCTCATTTTGGGTGTCTCCAGCAAAAAACCTTGGAGTAACACCAACTGACTAAATCCAAGAGAGTCTGTGGTACTTAAATCGTCAGGCCTTTACATAGTTTCCCCGTCTCCATTTAAAAGCATGGAAGACTGGGTGCTGACCAATTAAAGCACAGATGTTATGCACCAGCCAATCACAGAGCAAGAGCTCGCCTGTGATGGACCAATCCTGGCTTTAGAGGAGTCGGAAATTGAGACCGACCAGTGGGAGTTAAGCCTCTGGGACAAAGACTAAGCAACGGTTTCCAGGGCCAGCCCGATACCTCAAACAGAGATAGGCAACTCAGAGTCTGCGGGGAATAATGGCTCCACTTTTGGAGTCCCTGTTTTCCAGACCTGATGAAACACACCTGCCCTCGCCTACAGATTCCCAGGCACTTCACCCAGCCCACTTTCGGATAACAAGCCAGATTCCTTTGTGTGCTGGCTGGCTAAGTTAATTACCAACCCAACACACAAATGAGACATAAGAATTCATCGCAACTTACATTACATATAAGGGAATAAACTGTAACCAGGGCACACAATAAATTACATGTCAGCCATTTTAGCCACATTAATATGGTTTTTTTTTAAGCCAGAAACGTTGCATGCATCTTGACTGGCATTAGCCTTTAATATGCTGGTCTGGTTGCCCCTAACATCTCAATGACCACACCATATTATGAACTGAAAAGTTAGGCCTTATAGCCATGAGTAGGCTTCATGCTCTAGATCTTGGTCTTGGAAATACAAGTTTGTTTTAATGACAATTTCTAAAAGCATACCTATGGCCCATATTTCCTAAAGTGTGTGCTATGGTTGATGTAAAAGGGATTTTGTTTCCCCAGACTTAATTTTGTATGCTATCTGTTGGCTCACAGAATGCCGAATGGTCCACCGATTGTTGTGGGGACTTTTGTACAGGCTTCTGGGGTACATACCCAACATTTATCTCTGATGATACAGCACCTCCATCTGCAGCAGGCTCCAGATGTATGGAGGCAATCACCTACAGAAAAAACGTACTCCACTCCCCCCAGAAATATTGCACACCAGGCAGGAGTTATAGTTAACTGGAATCGGTTTATTCCTCTGCATACACAGTATCACAGGCTTCTGCCCAATACAGCTCAATACAGGCCTCCAACCTCCGGATGGTCCCCGGACCTCCACTTCGGGCCAAGGACACCCAAAGCAATCCTTACTCTCTCCTGCCACTCTAGCATGGACAGGGGAATGGTAATCACTCACTCTCCCCCAAGGGAAAGAGGAACAGGGGATGCCAATGTTCTTTGTGTTACCTGTCTCTCTCAATGGTAGGGACAACTGCCTACATTTGGTGGTGCAGCCCCTTAAGTACAGTGGAACGAAGGTACAAGGTCTGAACCCAGAATTGGGCAGAACACAGACCTTGTTCCACCTCCTCCCCTGTCACTCAAGGGAGCTACCTCTGTGGGGAAAATCCATGATTGGTCCTATCACTGCCTGCAATGTTACCAGGGCTTGCATGCTACACTAACAAAGCCATGCATAGGTTAATCTGTAGAGGAATCTGTTTTTAGAATAAATGCATCAGAACATAAGAACGTATAAACTATACCATCAGAGGCAACAAGGGGCTGACTCCTTCCGTTCCGTCATCAGTGACGGATCGGTCACGTGTCCACCTCTGAGAAGCTGTCTCAGAGCCTAAGGGGGTCAAGAAAGGGAAAACTATGTACCTTTAATATATGTAAATACTAATGCCTCTGCTGCCAGATGTGACAGTATGGGAGTTCCACATTGCGCAACATTGCAAATATATATATATATATAATTTTTAATTGCACAAAATACCAACAGAAATCCCTGGTATTATACAGCATATTAATCTAAAATGAAATGTTACTGTAGAAAGACTTACTAAAGATGACATCAACATTGTTTTAATTGATTATCGCAGATTCCCCTGAACAGTTTTTTTTATAACTGAATTAATAATATTAATTGATGGCAATTCAAAAGCCTGTCAGAGGATTTGGCCATGGTTTTTGCCTTAATTATTGCATATTCTCCTTGCTTGTCTTCCATCTTGCCTGTTCAACTGCAAAACATTCAAAATGCTGCCCACTTATCAAGCACCATTATTTTTCCTTTAACTCTATAAGCGCTTGTGCCGTCACTCCATTACTCCTCATATGCTATCAAATGTACTTCATCATAAATGTCTTAGCATGTAAAGCTTTCTCTGACTCAGACCTCTTCTTTATCCTAGAACTGTCTGCCTTTCCTGTCCCTTATCAGCGTTTCCCAGCCCTGCCTTCAAGATAATGTCTTGGCTGAACCTTTCCTGAAATGTCCTCTTCCACATCATCACACTCCCACACAAACTTTAAAAATTCACTTTTATTTGAATCTCCTTTACCTATTCATGCCCCCCATCTCCTATCAAGATATCTGTATTCTGATGAACAGGTAATCAAATGAATTCCAGATGTTAGGAACATACCAAGCAACTACAGTAACTAACACTGTATCCACCTTCCTCGCTACCTCTGTCACACTCAAATGTAGGCTCCAGACTTTCTTTTCTTTAGATTTTAAGGCACTAATCTATTTTTCTGTTGCATCTGTACACAATGTCACTTGCATTAAGGAGTGGCTCAGCGAGTAAAGGCGTGGGACTCTGAAAGCACTGAAGTTTGATGTAGTGGAGCCTGGTTGAGATCCCCGTTATTCTGGATCCAGGCTCACTTGTAGCATGTGAGAAGATCCATGTAGCATAAACTCATCCCCATTTTAAAGCACACAAAGTCCTTCTATTTTCTTCAACTTTATTGAGTGGGGTTAACAGAAATATAAAAGTACTTGCATGTAGTTGGTGGTAGGAAATGTCTCTTGTGAGGAGAAGTATCCTATTTGAGAGGAAGTGGGTTTTTTATCAGGGGAATGTAAAAAGGAATCCCTTTCTAAGGGAGCAGTGGAAGATGTGTCTACTCACTTTGTCTGCTGATGGTAAGAGAGAGCACACTTTCCTTTCCAGACAGGAAGCCAATAGGGCACACTAATTAACAGAGAAGGGCAGGGGGAGAGGGCTAAACCAATCTCAAACTATGAACATTGGGAGGTTGCCAGGGCAACTGACTAGTGGCTTGTAGAAAAAGTAATATTGTAACAACTATGTTAAAATTACACAGCAGCACTGGCTGCTAGAACAGGGAAAACATGGAACTTTCCCTGGGGAGAGCTGGCAGCCTGAGAGCAGAAAAAATACACTGAAAATATACAATCCTGTTCCAGGACACCCGTGTTGGCTCCTTGTGACCTTGGGCAAGACTTCATCTTCCTGTGCCTCAAGCACCAAAAACATAGATTGTAAGATCATCTCGACAGGGACTTGTGTCTGCAAAACAAATCTTTTTACAGCAGTGTACACTGTCAGCGCTATACAAGATAACACGTTATAACACGTTATTATTTCAATTTGTCTCCCTTTATGCTATTTTGCAGAACAATACATAACATTAATTTCTTACAAAAATAAGAATAATAGTTCAAAATAATAATATACATGTTTTTAAAAAAACTATTTAATGGCATGCTAAACGTATTTATCTTACCTTTTTTTGCAGCCATTAGTTTTATGTACAATATGTCAATAGTGATAAAATACGAGCAGAAATAGGGTGGCAGAAATAGAAGCTAGAGAGAAGGGCAAATGTACAGATATTGAAGCAGGGACAACTAACCATTGGGAGCAGTGTCAGCTGGGCATGGGGAGAGCAGGGTAAGCTGGACATGGCTAGAGAAGAGACAGCTGGGCATGGGGAGAGCAGGGACAGCTGGGCATGGGGAAAGCAGAGACAGCTGGGCATGGGGAGAGCAGGGACAGCTGGGCATGTGGAGAGCAGGGACAGCTGGGCATGTGGAGAGCAGGGACCCCTGGGCATGGGGAGAGCAGTGTCAGCTGGTCATGGGGAGAGCAGGGAGAGCTGGCATTGGGAGAGCAGGGACAGCTGGCATGGGGAGAACAGGGACAGCTGGGCATGGGGAGAGTAGAGTAAGCTGGGCATGGGGAGAGCAGGGACAACTGGGCATGGGGAGAGCAGGGACAACTGGGCATGGGTAGAGCAGGGACAGCTGGGCATGGGGAGAGCAGTGTCACAGGAGACCAATGCTTTTAACACCAAAATACCCGGATCCTGTGATTGAGCAAAGAAAGAGATAAAATAAATTGTAATTTATTTACAGAATCAACATACACAGCTTGATTTACAATTACAACAAAAAATACACTTACTAGTTACGCTGTTAAATCTGTGGATCAGGATGGATCTTTCACTGCATGACGAATCTTGTTACTTGATGGAACTGCTTCCCCATGGGCTGTAGGGTTTTTTATGCACTAAACAGGCCTATACTTAACCCATGCAGCCAATCTACTCAGTTGGAATAATTCCTTCCCCCTATCACAGAGTTGCCACTAGTTTTCAAACCTGGCAGAGGGACTTCTCAGTCTGCTCTGGACATGTGCCAACTTTGCACCTTGGCCGCTTAGCATAAGAGGCCCGTCCCCTCTACCTGGTGCAGCTTAGTCTGGGCAGAGCAGCCATTTGCCAGGATGGCTTTGAAATTCTCTTCCTTGTTAACAAAAGGTTTAACACCTCCATATCCTGGACTGCTTTTGAAGCTTGAAGTAGCTTGAAGAAGCCACTCTCTGGCGTGTTAGGTGAAAATCCCCATATGCCTAACATGTTGGTACAATTAAAATAGGGGGACTTTAATGAATCAATTTTTGATATAACGCTATAAAAATTGCGCGACATGATTTGACCCGAACAGTGCTCACAGCAAATCTCACGGTGCTAGGAGCTTCCAAGCGAAAGTTAGCAAAAAGCCGCCTGCTATGCTGCTAGGTTTTAAAACCATTTTTCCTTTCACACGCTTACACGACAACACTGCCACAGTTATACACATAATCTTTAAAATGACTTTACTCTGAAACCCCCCTTGTTCTTGGGTTTGTGGGCATATACCAGGGGACCTGAATGTAATTCATTCCCCTGCCCGGTCTTACTATTCTGGTCTGTGCTGAAGCAGGAAAATGTCCGCAGCTTAACATTCCTGGAATAATAAGACATACATATACAGTTTTATTACAAAACACAGTGTTTCTGCCATTATTGGGTTGCAGAGCTGACAATCACAACTCCCCAATATGGCTCAGGGGCACCCAGCCGGTCCAAATACCTTTATTTACTGGCCTTGGTACCACTTCATCATCACAAGCAGGGACAGATGGGCATGGGGAGAGCAGGGTAAGCTAGGCATGGGGAGAGCAGGGTAAGCTGGCATGGGGAGAGCAGCGACAGCTGGGCATGGGGAGAGCAGAGACAGCTGGGCATGGGGAGAGCAGAGACAGCTAGGCATGGGGAGAGCAGGGTAAGCTGGCATGGGGAGAGCAGCGACAGCTGGGCATGGGGCTTGCAGGGACAGCTAGTCATGGGGAAATCAGGGAAAGCTTGGCATAGGGAGAGCAGAGACAGCTGGGTATGGGGAGAGCAGGGATAACTGGGCGTGTGGAGAGCAGGGAAAGCTGGACATGGAGAGCAGGGACAGCAGGGCATGGGGAGAGCAGGGTAAGCAGGGCATGGGGAGAGCTGAGGCAGCTGGGCATGGGGAGAGCAGGGACAGCTGGGCATGGGGAGAGCAGGGACAGCTGGGCATGTGGAGAGCATGGAAAGCTTGACATGGGGAGAGCAGGGCAAGCATGGCATGGGGAGAGCAGGGACAGCAGGGCATGGGGAGAGCAGGGACAGCTGGTCATGGAGAGAGCAGGGACAGCAGAGCATGGGGAGAGCAGGGACAGCTGGGCATGGGGAGAGCAGGGACAGCTGGGCATGGGGAGAGCAGGGACGGCAGAGCATGGGGAGAGCAGGGACAGCTGGGCATGGGGAGAGCAGGGACAGCTGGGCATGGGGAGAGCAGGGACAGCGGGGCATGGGGAGAGCAGGGACAGCTGGTCATGGGGAGAGCAGGTTAAGCAGGGCATGGGGAGAGCAGAGACCGCTGGGCATGGGGAGAGCAGGGACAGCTGGGCATGTGGAGAGCAGGGAAAGCTTGACATGGGGAGAGCAGGGCAAGCAGGGCATGGGGAGAGCGGGGACAGCAGGGCATGGGGAGAGCAGGGACAGCTGGGCATGGGGAGAGCAGGGACAGCTGGGCATGGGGAGAGCAGGGACAGCTGGTCATGGGGAGAGCAGGTTAAGCAGGGCATGGGGAGAGCAGAGACCGCTGGGCATGGGGAGAGCAGGGACAGCTGGGCATGGGGAGAGCAGGGACAGCTGGGCATGGGGAGAGCAGGGACAGCAGAGCATGGGGAGAGCAGGGACAGCTGGGCATGGGGAAAGCAGGGACAACTGGGCATGGGGAGAGCAGGGACAGCTGGTCATGGGGAGAGCAGGTTAAGCAGGGCATGGGGAGAGCAGAGACCGCTGGCATGGGGAGAGCAGGGACAGCTGGGCATGGGGAGAGTAGACTGAAGATAGTGAAAGACAAGAGATGAAGAGATTATAAAGATCAGCACAGCAGTGAAATGGAAATAGAAAAAAGCAAGAGAAAATGTGAAAATATAAAGATATATGTAAAAGGATTAAAAACAGAGAGGAGAAGAGAAGCATTGAGTATCTCTAACCTGCCGCAGCACATGTGCTGGTGAAACACGGACCAAAAGTTGGGTATTCACATAACAGTGCTTAACACCGTGGGCGTCTCTGCTTCTGAATGGGACTCCCGCTGTTTGCATCCTACCGGCTGCATCAGTCCGTAAGAGACGAGCAGTGAGAGTAGACAGAATCAGACACTCTCTCTGCATGCAACTAACAGGTGATTGTGCTGCTTTTATTTTATTTTAATAGCATATATTGAAGAAGGGGGTCTCTGGAGCTGATCTGCATTGATTTCAGCCCTGGGGACCTCCTGCTTCCCGCTTTACAGGCCCTGGTATGTGACAAAAGGGAATATCAGTGTCAGTGGCTGGATACGAACCACATCCCAGGCATTTCATCCAGAGCAGAGGCACTGTAATGAGGATCCAGTGCAGTGGTAAACGGAGAAAAGCCATGCCATGAGCAGTTCTTTGTGATATGCTGTCGGTTCTCTGAAGTTCTCTGTAAAGAAGCAGGGGCGAATAAGCCGTGACGTCAGCCAAACATGGCATTTCACTGGTTAAGCTCTGTCAGGGGCGTGACTAAACGGATACAACCACTATCCTCCTGCGTTTACGTCATCTCATAGAGAAATGGAAGACAAGAGGAAAACATATGTAAAAACGCCAATAAAAACAAACAAGGCAATAAAAAACATGGAAAAAGGCAAATAAAAATGACAATCACTAACCTATACATGCATGCACATGGACTCGCTAAATAAAGGATGAAAAACTCAAACCATCATTCAAACCTCTGTGTGTAACACTATTTAGATTAAAGACCCACCTTGCTTCATGTCTCAAGAGTTCTGATTTCAAATTACCCCCTGCTGCCTAATGACACTTTCTCAATGCCCCATATTTTAAAGCCAGTGGTGGACACTACATGTGTAGTAAGGAAGTTACATAGTTACATGGTAGATGAGGTTGAAAAAAGACATATGTCCATCAAGTTCAACCTATGCGAAATTTAGGCGACAGATACTTTATCCTATATCCGTACTTACAGTACATTGATCCAGAAGAAGGCAAATAAAAAAAACCAGTGACATATCATCTAATGATATCTCATAAGGGGAAAAATAAATTCCTCCCTGACTCCAAGAATTGGCAATCAGATTACTCCTTGGATCAACATCCTTCTCATGTTTGCTTATTTGGTATATCCCTGTATACCTTTCCTTTCTAAAAGATGTCCAAACTTTTTTGAACATATCTATTGTATCTGTAACACAATCTCCATGGTTAATGAATTCCACATTTTAACTGTCCTTACTGTAAAGAACCCTTTCCTTTATTGCTGGTGAAATCTCCTTTCCTCCAACATTAAGGGATGACCCCATGTCCTTTGTACTGCCCTTAGGATAAATAGTTATTTTGAAAGCTCCTTGTGCTCCTTAGATGTCTCTTTTCTTTTTTTTGTTTCATTTTTTTTTTTATTGTTTTGGAGAGACACAACAAATATTCAATATTGGTACACGTATATTGTTCAAGTATTACCAGTTGTGTTTAAAACAAATAAAAAACCTCTTCAATTCGTTATCAGTGCTTAAATAAAATATTCGTTTTAACATAGTCTTTGTGTTAATATGATCTGTTTCCACATCTTAGGCTGTGCTAGGGAAGCAGCCGCCTCCTTGCGTGACTCTCGTAGAATTTAGAAAAGAATAGAGAAGAACAGAGAAAAGAAGAGAAAGAAGGGGGGGAGGGGGGAGGGGGGAGAAGCCCATTTATCTAGTTTCTCTGTAGTTATGTCTATGTGTTCCTAATTGCCCGGCCAAATTTCCCAGATTTTGTGAAATTTGTCAAGTTTTTGGCTCAATTGCGCTGAAAGGAGCTCCATTATTTTTATTTCCCTTAGTCTCCTTAACACCGTCTGTCTAGAGGTCGCGTTCACCTTTTTCCAGGCCGCTGCAATAGCACAGCGGGCTGCCGTAAACACGTGAATTGTCATTTTACTTTCCGCCGTTTCCAGATCTTCGATTGGTTTGGCCAGCACCATGGTCAGCGGTTCCACCTCCACCTCCACCCCCAGGTACTCTCGGATCAATGTTTGAATCATGACCCAGAATACCTGAATTTTTGGACAATTCCACCAAATATGAGCCATATCTCCTTTTTGCCCGCATCCCCTCCAGCACAAATCCGATGTCTCTTTTCTTTTTTTTTTTTTTTGTAACTTAAATTTTATTAGTTTATAATTTTATAATATTATACAATACAATACATTACAAAATACATTATGTCATGGTGATTCTCAGTGTATCTGGAAGTATAACGTTACTAATATCAGTGGAATAGAACTTTAATCTGTGGTCAGACTGGTGGGCCTAAAGGGGTATCGAGACACGGCTCGCTTTCCGGGGTCCATATTATGGTGTCAAACCCCCCTTCTAATCGGGGGGGACCAGGTGTAAAAGCTCAGTCACCGAATCATTAACCGCCCGACCGACTAGTCGGCTGACACACGACTCATCCAGACGACGTATACATAAACAGGTAGACAACTACATGGGTAGACAAACAAACGTGAAGACCGACAAACAATCAACCATACGGACGGACAAACCGGTAGACAAACATTGATCCAAGAGGAAGAGGGGGGAGGGGGGGAAGAGGGGGTTGGGATGGATGCTAGTGATCGTGAGTGTGTCTCAGAGTTGTTACGCTGCCTCTCTAGGTATGTTACCTGTTTGAGATATAATCATCTTATGCTGAGCATGGGTGTAGCACACCTCTCCCAAGGAGAACGGACTTGGAAACTATCATAGCCAGATTGATGCCCTTTCTAACCCCGGGATGTCTGTCTGTGCCAACCAAGGCGTCCAGACTTTTAGATAATTGTCGCCAGTGTCGTTAACCAGACTCGTTAACTTTTCCATCTGGCAGATAAACCAAATACGATTCCGAATTTTTGGGATGGTTGGTATGTCTGAGCTTTTCCATAGTGCTGCGATCTCACACCGCGTTGCAAGTGCAAAGTGAGCAATAAGTTTATTATGAGCTTTAGAGAGACCCGCTAGTGGTCTGTTCAAGAGAAACAGCCACGGATCTGGGGGAATAGTGAGATCAAACAGTCTCTGTATCCAAAGTCTAATTGTCTCCCAGAATGAGGAGATCCGCGGGCAAGACCACAGCATATGTAGCAGGTCTGCTGATCCTCCACATTGGCGCGGGCACAGCGGGGAGGATCCCGGCACGAACCTTGATAATTTTAGTGGGGTAAGGTACCATCGCATCAGGACCTTATATGCGTTTTTCTTGAGGGTGGTACAAATGGAGCACTTTGCTGTGGCTAGAAAAATAGCACTCCAGTCCTCGTCTTCCAGACATTCTCCGATGTCTGTTTCCCAACGCGATCTAAATGAGGGTATCTCATGTGCTTGTTTGCTAGAACTGATCACTTCGCTGTATAGCTGCGAGGTAAGTCCCTTTGTGTCGGTCTCTGCCAGACAGAGCTTTTCGAAGGATGTCAATTGTGGGTACGGGGCAAATTTGTTATAGAAAGCCCTGCTCTGGAGGTATCTAAAGAATTCTGAGTGGGGGATCTCTTTTTCTAATCTGATGTGATCAAACGTCTTAACTTTTCTGTCATGGCCTTCCAGATCTTTAATCCGATTATAACCTTTCTTTTTCCAAATTGAGATATTACCGACCGATAGGCCCGGCACGAACTCGGAATTGTTCCACAGGGGTGACATCATAGAGCGTGTCGTTGTGAGGGAATGTTTAAATTTTGTTGCCTCCCAGATTGACAATGAGTTGGTCATTGAGGATAGCGGCACATTGGCGCCTTTTCGCACCATTTTGGGGAGCCAGATTAAATTACTTAATTCTATAGGTTCACAGGCTGCGCTCTCTAATTCGACCCATCTCTTAGATCTCGGGTCAGACTGCCATTGCACAATTTGGCTCAACTGTGCCGCTTTGTAATATGATAACAGGCAGGGTACCGCTAGACCCCCAGCCAAGACCGGCCTTTTCATATTAATTTTGCTGACTCTTGGTTTTTTACCTCCCCATATAAACTTGGAGATGTCGGATTGAAGTGAGTGCAGGTCCTTCAATCTGAGTGGCACTGAGAGAGTTTGGAAGAGATATAAAATACGGGGGAGTAAGTTCATTTTAACACTATGGATTCTTCCTATCCAGGAGATCCTTTTAGATGTCCACTTTTGTAGGTCTGATTTTAGGGTCCGGATTAGGTTGGGGTAATTTGCATCATATATTTGTTTGACGTTTCTGGTGATGTGGACACCTAGATATTTTATAGATTTGTGTTGCCAGTGAAATTTAAAGTTTAGTTTTAATAGTTTTTCTATATGGCTGGGGAGATTGACATTGAGAGCCTCAGATTTGGATTGATTGATTTTGAAGCCGGAAATTTTAGAAAACCTGTTTAGCAGGTCAAATAAGTTCGGTAGTGAGGTGAGGGGTTTCGTGATCATCAAGAGGATGTCATCTGCGTACAGGGCCGCTTTATGGGTTTGGGAGTATGCGTTTAACCCTGAGATGTCAGGGTTTCCTCTGATTTGCGCCGCCAGGGGTTCGATACAGAGGGCGAATAGGAGGGGAGATAATGGGCAACCCTGTCTCGTACCACTCCTAATTTGGAAGGGCCGAGAGGGGTAGAATTGGTGTACAACCCTGGCGGTGGGGTTAGAGTACAGCGATAGAATCGCATCACTCACCCGATCTCCAAAGCCAAATGCCGCAAGCGTCTCCTTTAGGTAGGGCCAGTCTATCCTATCGAAAGCCTTTTCGGCGTCCAGACTTAACAACATACTTTGAGCATTGTCAATAGTGGCCAAATCTATCAGATCTATAAATCGACGGGTATTATCTGCGGCTTGTCGGCCCTTGATAAATCCGACCTGATCTGGATGTATGAGTCTGGGTAGGATAAGACATATTCTATTGGCCAATAACTTTGCATATAGCTTGATATCCGTATTGATTAGTGATATGGGCCTGTAACTTTTGCAGTCTAGTGGGTCTTTCCCTGGTTTCGGGATGATTGATATAGACGCCTGTAACATCTCCTTGGGGATGGGGGCTCCCGCTAAAATAGCATTGAATACTTGGAGCAACCTTGGGGCAAGTAATTTGATAAATTTCTTGTAGTATAACCCTGAGAAGCCGTCCGGCCCCGGTGCCTTTGAAGGTTTAAGTTCCGTAATGGCCTGTGTCAACTCCTCGTGTGTGAAGTCGGCATTTAGGGAGGCTCTGTCTGATTCTGTCAATCTCACCAGGTTGGAGCTAGCCAGGAAATCTCTTAGCTTACTGCTCGTGCTAGGATTATGTGCCACTTTCTCACCATTATAGAGTGTCTCATAGAAGGAGCCGAATTCATCTACTATTTTCTGTGGGTTTGAAGTAGGGGTACCAGATTTTAAGCGTAAAGCTTGGATGTTGTATTTAGTTTGCCTGTCTTTCAGCATGCGGGCCAGCATCGTATCCGGCCTGTTTGCTTTTTCGTAAAATTTCCTCTTTGACCAACTCAATGAATTATCAGCCTTGGAGGTCAGTATCATGTTTAATTCAATTTTAGTGTCTTTTACCTCTTGTAGGGTTTGTGGGTCTAGTTTCTTTTTATGTTTGGCGGAGAGAGTTTGTAGTTTAGTTTGGAGTGTGACAATTTTTGCCTCTCTCTCTTTTTTTCGTCTAGCCGTGATATTTATGAGGGTACCTCGGAGAGTCGCTTTATGCGCCTCCCAGAGGACCAGATGTGAGGAGACAGAGCCGGCATTTACTTTGAAAAATTGGTCTATCTCATTACCAAACATACTGGACACCTAACAAGCTCCTATTGAACCCCCAAAATGACCACAACATATATATAAGCATATGAGTGTCACAGAGGAGTGCTACTGAGCATGGCAATATATACTTAAAACCAGAGACAGAACATAAAACACAGACAAAGCTCAGTTTTTAGCACATCCAGTGAGACTCATACATGGTACAGTGCCTAAATATATATGTATAAATATCTAATAAGTAAAATGGTCTTTTAGTTTGACATTTTTGGCCAAAATTGTTGTAAGCCCCTGAGCCAACGCCAAGGCAGACCACATATCAGGGGTCCCTAACGCTAATATAAATTCTTAATAACCTGTGTAATAACAGGAAGAATGATTTATAGTAAATCTGTCAATATTAGTTGCAAAGTTCTAAGTCTGACTGAAGCTTTTATTAACCTGTACATTACCAGGAAAAGCACTCTGTATTAGAGATGTCACAGCCAAACTGCAAGCAGGCGAGTTCCCCTGAGTGGAAGATGCTATGGAGTGAGCCCATAACCATTTAAATGTGGGAGGGGGTGAGCTTAAATTAGGAAGGAGGTTGCCACCCTCCAATCAGCCATGACTAGCTGGACAAGAATTGTAAAACATACTGGACACCTAACAAGCTCCTATTGAACCCCCAAAATGACCACAACATATATATAAGCATATGAGTGTCACAGAGGAGTGCTACTGAGCATGGCAATATATACTTAAAACCAGAGACAGAACATAAAACACAGACAAAGCTCAGTTTTTAGCACATCCAGTGAGACTCATACACGGTACAGTGCCTAAATATATATGTATAAATATCTAATAAGTAAAATGGTCTTTTAGTTTGACATTTTTGGCCAAAATTATTGTAAGCCCCTGAGCCAACGCCAAGGCAGACCACATATCAGGGGTCCCTAACGCTAATATAAATTCTTAACTAATATTGAAAGATTTACTATAAATCATTCTTCCTGTTATTACACAGGTTATTAAGAATTTATATTAGCGTTAGGGACCCCTGATATGTTGTCTGCCTTGGCGTTGGCTCAGGGGCTTACAACAATTTTGGCCAAAAATGTCAAACTAAAAGACCATTTTACTTATTAGATATTTATACATATATATTTAGGCATATATGTATGAGTCTCACTGGATGTGCTAAAAACTGAGCTTTGTCTGTGTTTTATGTTCTGTCTCTGGTTTTAAGTATATATTGCCATGCTCAGTAGCACTCCTCTGTGACACTCATATGCTTATATATATGTTGTAGTCATTTTGGGGGTTCAATAGGAGCTTGTTAGGTGTCCAGTATGTTTTACAATTCTTGTCCAGCTAGTCATGGCTGATTGGAGGGTGGCAACCTCCTTCCTAATTTAAGCTCACCCCCTCCCACATTTAAATGGTTATGGGCTCACTCCATAGCATCTTCCACTCAGGGGAACTCGCCTGCTTGCAGTTTGGCTGTGACATCTCTAATACAGAGTGCTTTTCCTGGTAATGTACAGGTTAATAAAAGCTTCAGTCAGACTTAGAACTTTGCAACTAATATTGACAGATTTACTATAAATCATTCTTCCTGTTATTACACAGGTTATTAAGAATTTATATTAGCGTTAGGGACCCCTGATATGTGGTCTGCCTTGGCGTTGGCTCAGGGGCTTACAACAATTTTGGCCAAAAATGTCAAACTAAAAGACCATTTTACTTATTAGATATTTATACATATATATTTAGGCACTGTACCGTGTATGAGTCTCACTGGATGTGCTAAAAACTGAGCTTTGTCTGTGTTTTATGTTCTGTCTCCTGTTTTAAGTATATATTGCCATGCTCAGTAGCACTCCTCTGTGACACTCATATGCTTATATATATGTTGTGGTCATTTTGGGGGTTCAATAGGAGCTTGTTAGGTGTCCAGTATGTTTTACAATTCTTGTCCAGCTAGTCATGGCTGATTGGAGGGTGGCAACCTCCTTCCTAATTTAAGCTCACCCCCTCCCACATTTAAATGGTTATGGGCTCACTCCATAGCATCTTCCACTCAGGGGAACTCGCCTGCTTGCAGTTTGGCTGTGACATCTCTAATACAGAGTGCTTTTCCTGGTAATGTACAGGTTAATAAAAGCTTCAGTCAGACTTAGAACTTTGCAATTAATATTGACAGATTTACTATAAATCATTCTTCCTGTTATTACACAGGTTATTAAGAATTTATATTAGCGTTAGGGACCCCTGATATGTGGTCTGTCTTGGCGTT
Organism: Ascaphus truei; assembly: GCF_040206685.1. Classification (NCBI taxonomy): domain Eukaryota; kingdom Metazoa; phylum Chordata; class Amphibia; order Anura; family Ascaphidae; genus Ascaphus; species Ascaphus truei. The sequence goes on along the minus strand of NC_134483.1, from coordinate 384,534,016 downwards.
GGCTCAGGGGCTTACAACAATTTTGGCCAAAAATGTCAAACTAAAAGACCATTTTACTTATTAGATATTTATACATATATATTTAGGCACTGTACCGTGTATGAGTCTCACTGGATGTGCTAAAAACTGAGCTTTGTCTGTGTTTTATGTTCTGTCTCTGGTTTTAAGTATATATTGCCATGCTCAGTAGCACTCCTCTGTGACACTCATATGCTTATATATATGTTGTGGTCATTTTGGGGGTTCAATAGGAGCTTGTTAGGTGTCCAGTATGTTTTACAATTCTTGTCCAGCTAGTCATGGCTGATTGGAGGGTGGCAACCTCCTTCCTAATTTAAGCTCACCCCCTCCCACATTTAAATGGTTATGGGCTCACTCCATAGCATCTTCCACTCAGGGGAACTCGCCTGCTTGCAGTTTGGCTGTGACATCTCTAATACAGAGTGCTTTTCCTGGTAATGTACAGGTTAATAAAAGCTTCAGTCAGACTTAGAACTTTGCAACTAATATTGACAGATTTACTATAAATCATTCTTCCTGTTATTACACAGGTTATTAAGAATTTATATTAGCGTTAGGGACCCCTGATATGTGGTCTGCCTTGGCGTTGGCTCAGGGGCTTACAACAATTTTGGCCAAAAATGTCAAACTAAAAGACCATTTTACTTATTAGATATTTATACATATATATTTAGGCACTGTACCGTGTATGAGTCTCACTGGATGTGCTAAAAACTGAGCTTTGTCTGTGTTTTATGTTCTGTCTCTGGTTTTAAGTATATATTGCCATGCTCAGTAGCACTCCTCTGTGACACTCATATGCTTATATATATGTTGTGGTCATTTTGGGGGTTCAATAGGAGCTTGTTAGGTGTCCAGTATGTTTTACAATTCTTGTCCAGCTAGTCATGGCTGATTGGAGGGTGGCAACCTCCTTCCTAATTTAAGCTCACCCCCTCCCACATTTAAATGGTTATGGACTCACTCCATAGCATCTTCCACTCAGGGGAACTCGCCTGCTTGCAGTTTGGCTGTGACATCTCTAATACAGAGTGCTTTTCCTGGTAATGTACAGGTTAATAAAAGCTTCAGTCAGACTTAGAACCTTGCAACTAATATTGACAGATTTACTATAAATCATTCTTCCTGTTATTACACAGGTTATTAAGAATTTATATTAGCGTTAGGGACCCCTGATATGTGGTCTGCCTTGGTGTTGGCTCAGGGGCTTACAACAATTTTGGCCAAAAATGTCAAACTAAAAGACCATTTTACTTATTAGATATTTATACATATATATTTAGGCACTGTACCGTGTATGAGTCTCACTGGATGTGCTAAAAACTGAGCTTTGTCTGTGTTTTATGTTCTGTCTCTGGTTTTAAGTATATATTGCCATGCTCAGTAGCACTCCTCTGTGACACTCATATGCTTATATATATGTTGTGGTCATTTTGGGGGTTCAATAGGAGCTTGTTAGGTGTCCAGTATGTTTTACAATTCTTGTCCAGCTAGTCATGGCTGATTGGAGGGTGGCAACCTCCTTCCTAATTTAAGCTCACCCCCTCCCACATTTAAATGGTTATGGGCTCACTCCATAGCATCTTCCACTCAGGGGAACTCACCTGCTTGCAGTTTGGCTGTGACATCTCTAATACAGAGTGCTTTTCCTGGTAATGTACAGGTTAATAAAAGCTTCAGTCAGACTTAGAACTTTGCAACTAATATTGACAGATTTACTATAAATCATTCTTCCTGTTATTACACAGGTTATTAAGAATTTATATTAGCGTTAGGGACCCCTGATATGTGGTCTGCCTTGGCGTTGGCTCAGGGGCTTACAACAATTTTGGCCAAAAATGTCAAACTAAAAGACCATTTTACTTATTAGATATTTATACATATATATTTAGGCACTGTACCGTGTATGAGTCTCACTGGATGTGCTAAAAACTGAGCTTTGTCTGTGTTTTATGTTCTGTCTCTGGTTTTAAGTATATATTGCCATGCTCAGTAGCACTCCTCTGTGACACTCATATGCTTATATATATGTTGTGGTCATTTTGGGGGTTCAATAGGAGCTTGTTAGGTGTCCAGTATGTTTTACAATTCTTGTCCAGCTAGTCATGGCTGATTGGAGGGTGGCAACCTCCTTCCTAATTTAAGCTCACCCCCTCCCACATTTAAATGGTTATGGGCTCACTCCATAGCATTTTCCACTCAGGGGAACTCGCCTGCTTGCAGTTTGGCTGTGACATCTCTAATACAGAGTGCTTTTCCTGGTAATGTACAGGTTAATAAAAGCTTCAGTCAGACTTAGAACTTTGCAACTAATATTGACAGATTTACTATAAATCATTCTTCCTGTTATTACACAGGTTATTAAGAATTTATATTAGCGTTAGGGACCCCTGATATGTGGTCTGTCTTGGCGTTGGCTCAGGGGCTTACAACAATTTTGGCCAAAAATGTCAAACTAAAAGACCATTTTACTTATTAGATATTTATACATATATATTTAGGCACTGTACCGTGTATGAGTCTCACTGGATGTGCTAAAAACTGAGCTTTGTCTGTGTTTTATGTTCTGTCTCTGGTTTTAAGTATATATTGCCATGCTCAGTAGCACTCCTCTGTGACACTCATATGCTTATATATATGTTGTGGTCATTTTGGGGGTTCAATAGGAGCTTGTTAGGTGTCCAGTATGTTTTACAATTCTTGTCCAGCTAGTCATGGCTGATTGGAGGGTGGCAACCTCCTTCCTAATTTAAGCTCACCCCCTCCCACATTTAAATGGTTATGGGCTCACTCCATAGCATCTTCCACTCAGGGGAACTCGCCTGCTTGCAGTTTGGCTGTGACATCTCTAATACAGAGTGCTTTTCCTGGTAATGTACAGGTTAATAAAAGCTTCAGTCAGACTTAGAACTTTGCAACTAATATTGACAGATTTACTATAAATCATTCTTCCTGTTATTACACAGGTTATTAAGAATTTATATTAGCGTTAGGGACCCCTGATATGTGGTCTGCCTTGGCGTTGGCTCAGGGGCTTACAACAATTTTGGCCAAAAATGTCAAACTAAAAGACCATTTTACTTATTAGATATTTATACATATATATTTAGGCACTGTACCGTGTATGAGTCTCACTGGATGTGCTAAAAACTGAGCTTTGTCTGTGTTTTATGTTCTGTCTCTGGTTTTAAGTATATATTGCCATGCTCAGTAGCACTCCTCTGTGACACTCATATGCTTATATATATGTTGTGGTCATTTTGGGGGTTCAATAGGAGCTTGTTAGGTGTCCAGTATGTTTTACAATTCTTGTCCAGCTAGTCATGGCTGATTGGAGGGTGGCAACCTCCTTCCTAATTTAAGCTCACCCCCTCCCACATTTAAATGGTTATGGGCTCACTCCATAGCATCTTCCACTCAGGGGAACTCGCCTGCTTGCAGTTTGGCTGTGACATCTCTAATACAGAGTGCTTTTCCTGGTAATGTACAGGTTAATAAAAGCTTCAGTCAGACTTAGAACCTTGCAACTAATATTGACAGATTTACTATAAATCATTCTTCCTGTTATTACACAGGTTATTAAGAATTTATATTAGCGTTAGAGACCCCTGATATGTGGTCTGCCTTGGTGTTGGCTCAGGGGCTTACAACAATTTTGGCCAAAAATGTCAAACTAAAAGACCATTTTACTTATTAGATATTTATACATATATATTTAGGCACTGTACCGTGTATGAGTCTCACTGGATGTGCTAAAAACTGAGCTTTGTCTGTGTTTTATGTTCTGTCTCTGGTTTTAAGTATATATTGCCATGCTCAGTAGCACTCCTCTGTGACACTCATATGCTTATATATATGTTGTGGTCATTTTGGGGGTTCAATAGGAGCTTGTTAGGTGTCCAGTATGTTTTACAATTCTTGTCCAGCTAGTCATGGCTGATTGGAGGGTGGCAACCTCCTTCCTAATTTAAGCTCACCCCCTCCCACATTTAAATGGTTATGGGCTCACTCCATAGCATCTTCCACTCAGGGGAACTCGCCTGCTTGCAGTTTGGCTGTGACATCTCTAATACAGAGTGCTTTTCCTGGTAATGTACAGGTTAATAAAAGCTTCAGTCAGACTTAGAACTTTGCAACTAATATTGACAGATTTACTATAAATCATTCTTCCTGTTATTACACAGGTTATTAAGAATTTATATTAGCGTTAGGGACCCCTGATATGTGGTCTGCCTTGGCGTTGGCTCAGGGGCTTACAACAATTTTGGCCAAAAATGTCAAACTAAAAGACCATTTTACTTATTAGATATTTATACATATATATTTAGGCACTGTACCGTGTATGAGTCTCACTGGATGTGCTAAAAACTGAGCTTTGTCTGTGTTTTATGTTCTGTCTCTGGTTTTAAGTATCTATCTCATTACCCACAGTATCACAGATCTCTGGAATTTTTAGAATGGATTCATTTAGCTTCCAGTTCGTTCCTGGTCTACCCGTTTGAATATTGTTGCACCGGAGCTCTATGGGTGCGTGGTCAGACCATGAAATATCATGGATCTCCGCTTGGGTGACTTTGGGGACCAGGTGACAGGACACTGCGAAGTAATCAATCCTACTGTATGAGCAATGTGGGTGCGAGAAGAATGTGTAATTCCTATCTGCTGGATGTAGCTCTCTCCAAATGTCTATTAATTGGTTACATTTGAGACCTCTTCGTAGGGATATACCTGCTCCTTTATTGTGAAGGGTAGCTCCACCTGATCTATCCATGTGAGGTTGTAGGACCATATTAAAATCTCCTGCTAAGACCACGCTTCCCTGCGCAACCGAGTTTAGGATTCTAAAGAATTTCTCGAAGAAGATTGCACTCTTTTCGCAGGGGGCATATATACAGGCGATTGTGATCTTCTGTCCCCTAATAGTTCCTACTATTATAATAAATCTGCCATCGTTATCCCGTTTGGTTATCAGGCCTTCGAAAGGGATGCTATTACGGAATAGGATGGCAACTCCACGCTTTTTTACTTCAGCAGAGGCCGAAAAGACCTGGGAGAAGTCTTTATCAAGATATTTGGGGGTATTGGTTTTGCTGAAATGTGTCTCCTGTAGGAGCAACACATCTGCATGTTTTCTTTTATAATCTGTGAAGGCTAGTTTGCGTTTAGTGGGGTTGTTAAAGCCCTGCACATTGTGAGATATAAAAGTCAACGCCATTTATTGCTGTGTGTGACTACGCGCATCATTATGTTGCTTGACTTACCCGTGGCTTCCATGTGTAGGGCCGGACGATCACTGCCTTCAGGGCGCTTATTCGTAGATAGGTATTTGAGGGAAGGGTAAGGAGGGAGTGGGAGGCAACGGGGAGGGAGGGGGAGGGGAGAGGGGGACTGGGAGTAGGACATGAGGGTCAACTTTCTAATGAAAACAAATCTAATTTTGCTAGCTTCTTCTCATAATTCAGATTATCCACCCCCTTTATTAATTTGGTGGCTCTTCTCTGCACTTTCTCTAGTTCCATAATGTTTTTTCAAATGAGTGATGCCATAAATTGTACTCCATATTCATAGTATGGTCTTACTAATGCTTTACGAAGCATTGTGTTTACTTCCCTTCCACCCATTGCCCGTTTAATGCAAGATAAGATCTTGTTTGCGTTTGCAGCTACTGCATGACTTTGGACACTATTGCTAAGCCTGCTGTCTACAAGCACTCCTAAATCCTTCACCATCAAAGATTCCCTAATTTATCCCCATTTAATTTGCAAGTTGCCTGTTTATTCTTGTTTACCAAACTCATAACCTTACATTTATCTGTATTAAACCTCATCTCCTGTTTACCTGCCCAAGTTTCCAGTCTATCCAAGTCCTTCTGGAGATAAATTACATCCTGCTCTGATTCTACTACCTTACACAATTTAGTGTCACCAGCAAAGATGGAGACTTTGCTCTCTATGCCAACCTCAAGGTCATTAATAAACAAGTTAAAAAGCAGGGGTCCCAGTACTGATCTCTGAGGTACTCTACTCACAACTCTAGCCCAACCTGGAAAAGTTCCATTTATGACAACCCTCTGTTGTATATCCTTCAACCAGTTTTCAATCCAGTTGCAAATATTTTTACCGAGTCCAATTTACTTTATTTTGTACACTAACCTCTTGTGTGGAACCGTATCAAAAGCCTTTGCAAAATCTAAGTAGACCAAATCAACTGCATTACCCTGGTCCAAATTCCTACTTACCTCCTCAAAGAAACTAATAAGGTTAGTTTGGCATGACCTATTCTTCATAAATCCATGCTGACTATTACTAATAATTTTGTTTTCCATTAGGTATTCCTGAATATTATCCTGTACTAAACCTTCCCAACTCTTGAAGTTAGGTTTACAGGTCTGTAATCCCAGTTGTGATCTAGCTCCCTTTTTAAATATAGGCACCACATCTGATTTTCACCAATCTTGTGGTACTGAGCCTGTGGAAATGGAGTCCTTGAATATTACATATAATGGTTTGGCTATTACTGAACTTAACTCCTTGAGAACTCTTGGATGTATGCCATAAGGGCCAAGTGCCTTGTTTACTTTAATTTTTATCAAGCAATCTATAAACTTCTTCCTTAGTTAACCAATTGTTCATTAATATAGACAGTGTGGCTTCCTCCTGAGGCACTACAATTGCAATTGATTCTTCCCTGGTAAACACAGAGGTAAATAATTTGTTTAATACCTCTGCTTTTTCCATATCTCCAATAATCTGCTTGCCCATCTCACACTGAAAGGGTCCTATATTTTCTTTTCTCATTTTTTTTGTTACTAAGGTTCTTAAAGAACTTTTTAGGGTTGATCTTACTTTCTATTGCAATCTTTTTTCATTATCCATTTTTGGTAATTTGATTGCCCTTTTGCAACTTTTGTTACATTCCTTATACTTTTTTATTTAGCCACATTGGCTTATTTGTTTTTTTTATTTATTTCCCAAGGGTATCTACTGATAAGTGTGCTAGATAAGTGTCTAGCTGGTGTTAGCTGTTTATTTTTGTATAGTTATTTAGAGGCATTTCTGAAATTACAGGCATGTTCTAAAGAAGGGGTGCTTAAACTGGGGGGATGCAACATTTTCAGGGGGTGTTGTGCCGCACTTATAGAGGCTCTGTGCTCTGTCCCACCACATTTAAATAAATTGCTGGGGGAGCACGTGAGGCCCCTGTAACTGCCTCATACCAGCTTTCTGTCAGCTTCTGGCAGCGCGGTGCCATGACAATGCAGCATCAATTGACATAGCTTGTCAAATGGCAACGCAACGTCACATGTCATTGTGACGTCAAATGACACCATCGATGCTGGAGAGAAGGTAAGAGGGAGGGCGCGAGCAGAGAGTGAGAGCAGGTATGGGGGCAGAAAGAAAAAAGTTTACTGTTCTAAAGTATGCTTCCTGAGTTCTCTCAACATCATAACCACGTATCACAAGTGGCAGGGGCAGGTAAGTACATAAGTACAACCCCAGACCTATAACAATTGAAGAAATCCCTCACATAATATTCTTTTGTTATGGCTACTGTCAAAAAAGCTTTTTATAGGAGATGTAAATTGGCAGCATTTACATGAGCCACAGGAGTACGTGCCCACTGTTTGACTTTTAAATTAAGTTTTGCTGTTAAAGTGGCTCTGTAGAAGGTGGTCCCTGAAATGAGATAACAATGAAGATATTATCAGCACTCGTGGACCAATGACTGAAGTCAAATCCTTGTCGCTAAGTAGAACTCCCCAGTTTTTTTGAAGAAAGAATCGAATCTCATTCCACTTATCATTAAACAAAGATATAAACCTTATTTGCGTAGGGGGACTCCTATCCATACAATGTTCTACTTGGGGACTAAAAGGTTGTCTCTGTCACTTTTATTGACCCAATTGTAGGCTTGCCTGAAACACCTTTACTATATCCCGTATTAATAAACATGCTTTCCTGTTCCTTGGCTCTCATTTGAAATATGGGGGTTGTTGAACAGTTTATTTTAAGTCAATACAACTGTCCGACTGGGATCCCTCTTTTAAGGGAGATAGAATGACAGCTGTTGTAGTGCAAAAGACTGTTGGTGGCCACACTCTTACGAAAGACATCTATCTCTATTCTTCCATCTGCAGACGCTTGGATCAGTAGATCGAAAAAAGGTATTGAAACAGCAGAAATGTCAAAGGTAAGTTTAATGTTTAAGGCATTCTTGTTAAGTAAAGCGAGAAATCTAATGATGTCCCACTCCAATAGGAAGAAGACATCATCGATGTACCTGAGTCATAGTGGTATAGACTGAGTGTATTCCAATATGTCCTCTGAGAAGACCAACTCCCGTTCCCACCAACCTAGAAATAGATTGGCGTATGATGGGGCACGTGTCCCCCACCACAGTCCCTCTAGTTTGTAAATAGAATTTCTCATCAAAAAGAAAATAATTATGGGATAGGATAAATAATCAAAATCGTGTCATGGTGATTCCTTCACCCATCCCCACACTGGCAAAAAATAAAAAATATAAAACATTGTTATAGCATACTTATTTGTAACACAACATTGTATATTTAATCAAATGCCTATGTAGACTGGGTTATGAGGGGGAAACTACCCAGTGTGCAAGGTCCACATTCATAAAGCTGTGATTCAGAGAGAGGTGACTTGGAGGCACCAGTGGCACATACACAAAAGACACAGCGCACAATGCTCATAGTGCATTAAAAATTATATTAAAACAACCATTCAATAAGGTAAGTATTGTGCGTACATCAAAGAAAATTTAAACAAGCATTTCAGGGGTTAAGTTACCCGTGCACCACACAGAACGCCAGATCAGATGTCGTCAATGGTGGTGGAAGCAGTTCCTTGATCTCCCGATTCCAAGTGGGGGTGTGCAGAGTCCTGAAAGTCCCCACTCACATGGGTAGAGAGTCCAGCACGTACGTGGTGCTCACGTTAGAATCGCCGCATCAAACGGATCTCCACGATGGCTGAAAATCCTCTCAGAGTCCTCCGTTCCAGCACTTCCGGGTTGATGACGTCACTGGAAGGCAACACTACAGCTCGCGTCGCAAGCTTCCTCCGGTAGCCGAATAGGCCCACAATGGTAGGGCAAAATAGTAGAACAATAGCACTTCATCCAACGCGTTTTGAAACCATACGGTTTCTTCATAAGGGAATTCCCAAAGAAGATAAATCCATTCTCTGTACGACAACTGGAGGGGTGGTTGTGGCAGAATTATCCAGCTGTAAATCTGCAATTTCATCATGTTTGCAAAAAAACTTTTTTAACACCAGCTTTCTAACAAAACTATTCAACTATTGTCTTACCTCCGATGACGTCGCAACAGTGTGGAATACCAATACTGACTGCTACCTTCAGGAGGGAAGTTTATTTCTATGACTTCTCACTTATCCTTATTCATTACCCACTCCAAATTAATGAGTTTGCCTTGTTTTATCTGTTATACATTGGTCATTATTTCTCTAAACTATATCCTGTCACTTTTGGAGCACCCATTGTCTCCAACTTGAATTGTCACTCGTTTTCTTATCTGTTAGCATATTGATTACAATCCTCCCTGTTAATAAATCCATTTATCAGGCTTGTAATATAACTGTTGACACATTTATTCACTTTGTATATAAAATCAGGTTGGACAGACAGTGATTATCAAAAGACAATATTTGTTGGTAACAAATTGTTCTCTATGCCCACTCTCTATGTTATTGGATTCATCACCGCAGAGCTGTGAGGACATGCACCTAAGAAGCATGAGGTATTCCTGTAATGTCTTTGACATAGCTGTGGACTCCGCGCGGCAGTAAACATAGCAGATGTGGGTTAAACATGATAAAATTCTCCCTCCCTCCTGTAGATCTTCCCAGACACCATCGTTTGTTGGTGATGAAGACATGGATTTCTCAGCCGACATGATGACGTTGCCGTCTTATCTGTGTTATTTAATAGAGATAAAGAGATATAATATCCCCAGACAATCGGTTGAGTGTAATAACTAGTCCAAAACGTGGGCTGGAAGATAAGCAGAACAGTGAGTTCTAATCATATAAAAACAAGAAAATAATACAATTTTAATATTTATGTATGTATATATGTCTTTATTTATATATCGCCATTAATGTACATAGCGTTTTACAGTAGCAATACAGTAGTAATACACGTGATAATCATATAAATAACAAATAATACAAATAACAGATCATGGGAAGAAGCCCTTCAGACATAAAAGTAAGATTTAGGAAGAAGAGCTTACAATCTAATTGGTAGGTAGGAAGAATGGGGCTTAAGGGGGTCTCTGGCCTGGTGCAGTGGGTCACTGACTCCATACACACACACACACACACACACACACACACACACACACACACACACACACACACACACACACACACACACACACACACACACACACACACACACACACACACACACACACACACACACCCTATCCTTCTGCTGTCCCAGCTACCACTGACTCACTCACTAACTGCCTAACTGTATAACTGCCTTAACTGCCTTAACTACAAATGCAGCCACCCTATCGGCTAAGCCGCAGCATGTGATGTCCGTTCCTGAGGCTCATGGGACATGTAGTCCCTGTCTTGAGCCTTTCCCCTATTGGTCGCCACTCCGGGGGTCCTGCTGTGCATGCGCAAAGTGTCTCTTGCGCTGGCTCCAACCCCAACATGGCCGCCAGACTAGGGGATTCTCTGCGCATGCGCGACTACACTGCGATTGCATGAGGATTAACAAAATTGCGGCGCCCTGCTACGAGAGCCGTCGGCGAACCGGTCGCCGCTCCAACTGCCCACAAATCTCCCCGCACTCTCCCCATCCCCCGCTGCTGAGGTAAGGGGATGAAGGAGGACCCAAGGGGGACCGTGTCACATATGTATATATATATACAGTGTTCGACAAACCTATACATTTTCTCGCCCCGGGCGAGTGGATTTAACCCCCGGGCGAGTAAATATTGGCCCAAGCAGCACATGTTTGGTACTAGGTGGCGAGTAGATTTTTTTGTGTGGCGAGTAGATTTTTTGGTGATTTGTCAACCACTGTATATATATATATATATATATATATATATATATATATATATATATATATATATATATATATCCACTCTATTCCCACAGTCTATATGTGCTATGGCGGGGCTTGAGTCCATCCTCCCTTAGTACACTATAATTGGGCCCTTAAATAAAATCAGACGAGACTTGTGTATATATTAACCAGTGCTTTATGACCTCTGGGCAATCCTTTACCTGGCAGCCCTTACTCTTTAAGATAACAAAAACACACTACACTTAATACACAATAATATATACATGTACATAAATGATAACGTAAGACGCTGCCCTGTCGTCCTTGATACTATTCCCAGTTTTAATTTTATTGCCAGCGTTGGAGCACGTTACCAAATGGCGCGTATTCTCGATGCAGGATAGACTCATTTGTGAGGCCTCTGTGTGTGTGATACACAAAGGTTACTCAATAGTCACAGGAAGGGCCACCCGGATGTCTGTTATCCTATTGCGCTTTGACAGCCCGACAAGTATCAGGATCTCTCTTCATCTGGTCTCTTCTACTCTCTTTCTGTGTGTAGAGAATGTGTTTCTGCTGCGGTCTTACTGTCTCTGTCCTTGGCTAGCAGTCTCATTCTGTACAATCCTCTTTCACGTCTGGGAGTGTCAGGTTCTCTCTCTTAAGCCCCTCACACTGTCACCTGGGCTGTCTCTTTGTCCCCCTCTTAGAATGGCAGTTGCTGTCTCTCTGTGTGCGTGTCTCAGTCTCAGAATGGCAGTTGCTGTCTCTCTCTGTGTGTGTCTCGGACTCAGAATGGCAGTTGCTGTCTCTCTCTGTGTGTGTCTCAGTCTTAGAATGGCAGTTGCTGTCTCTCTGTGTGCGTGTCTCGGTCTCAGAATGGTAGTTGATGTCTCTTTCTCTGTGTGACTTGGTCTCAGAATGGCAGTTGCTGTCTCTCTCTCTCTGTGTGTGTCTCAGTCTCAGAATGGCAGTTTCTGTCTCTCTCTGTGTGTGTCTCGGTCTCAGAATGGCAGTTGCTGTCTCTCTCTGTGTGTGTCTCGGTCTCAGAATGGCAGTTGCTGTCTCTCTCTCTGTGTCTCGGTCTCAGAATGGCAGTTGCTGTCTCTCTGTGTGTGTCTCGGTCTCAGAATGGCAGATGCTGTCTCTCTGTCTCTCTCTGTGTCTCAGAATGGCAGTTGCTGTCGCTCTCTCTGTGTGTCTCAGTCTCAGAATGGCAGTTGCTGTCTCTCTGTTTGTGTGTCTCGTCTCAGATTGGCATTTGCTGTCTCTCTGTGTGCTCTGTCTCAGAATGGCAGTTGCTGCCTCTCTCTGTGTGTCTGTCTCGATCTCAGAATGGCAGTTGCTGTCTCTCTGTGTGTGTCTCTGTCTCAGAATGGCAGTTGCTGCCTCTCTCTGTGTGTCTGTCTCGATCTCAGAATGGCAGTTGCTGTCTCTCTGTGTGCGTGTCTCAGTCTCAGAATGGCAGTTGCTGTCTCTTCTCTGTGTGTCTCTGTCTCAGAATGGCAGTTGCTGTCTATCTGTGTGTATCGGTCTCATAATGGCAGTTGCTGTCTCTCTCTGTGTGTGTCTCGGTCACAGAATGGCAGTTGCTGTCTCTCTGTGTGTGTGTCTCGCTCTCATAGTGGCAGTTGCTGTCTCTCTCTGTGTGTGTCTCGTCTCAGAATGGTACTTGCTGTCTCTCGTGTGTATGTCTCGTCTCAGAATTGCAGTTGCTGTCTCTGTGTGTGTGTGTCTCGGTCTCAGAATGGCAGTTGCTGTCTCTCTGTGTGTGTGTCACGGTCTCAGAATGGCAGTTGAACTTTCTGTCTTTCAAACTGAAAGCCTGTTCCAACATTCCACCTGTTCTTCCTGCCATCCAATCCCACATCTCCTGTCGTGTGTTGCCAGGCAGACCAGGAACAGCGTCTCCCACACCCATCGCACCAAGCGAGATAGGTGGAGCAGAACAATTCTGCATGGGCTCACAGTATACACACCCAATATGCAGCAGGGGCTACGTGTGTACATGTGCGTGTGCGTATGCATGCGTCATTTAAGTAAGACTATAATTCTGCATTTTCTAATATTGTACATTATTGTAAAGACTAATATACAGTATGTTGCTTATGTGCTTTGCTTTATATGTTTTCCAATAATCATTTTCTCCGTAAGCCCTGAGTAAATGAAGTAGTGTGCATATAATGTAATTAAACAATAACTTCTACATAGCTTCCTCTTACATTTCAGGAATACGAATGCAACTCAACTTTGTTTTAATTCCCCTAGGGCTAAGAGGTTTTAGTAAAAATGTTACTATTTACATGTACCTGATAATCAACAACAAACAGAGCTAGAAACCTCAAATTGTGAAGGGAAAAAGAAATCTATTAAATCGCAAGAAATGAGTGTAACAATATAACTAGCACAAATGTCTATTGTGTAATATGTGGATTTTAATTTAATACATAAAAGGCCAAGAATGAAATTAAGATGTTTACCACTTACACTTCCTGTATGTAGGGTGTAAACTTAGAATCTATAAGTATAAATCTTAATAATAACCCTTTTGCTCTGTGTATTCCCTCTTATTTCACCCCGGATGTGCCAAGGGCAGCTAACATATTTATTTCATACCCATGTTTTGTGATAAATAATTAGTGGTACAGAGGAGGGAGGGCCCATTCGGGGATTTTTAATAAAGTCTCCCGGGCTGCAAAACTGGAGACAAAGCCAATGCAAGAAAGGTGCAATTAGATTTTTCAAAGGAAATAACCTAATTGATTTGAATGGGATTTATTTTCTTGAATACATATGGTACTCTAAGCTAGGTGAGTGTGTATTTGCCTAGATATTCTTCCCCTCCTTTAAACTCATCCTTAGTTCTGTACCCTCGTTTTGTGCCCATTTTGTACCGTGTGATAAAATATTTTATTTCACACCAATGATGGGTTTCTAATTGGAGTACATTATCTTATTATGACCTGGCCCAGATAAACTTACCCAGAGGATTAAATCCATCAGTAACCCCACCAACACATTTCACATCTTTCTGAGGGAGAAACACACAAGCAGCTGCTGCTGTCATTTAGCCCACAGAGAAAAGGTCCACATTTTTACAGATGCTGTCCTCCCTGCACACGGCTCCATCCCAATCACCTCCTCCCCTGGCCCGTTACACTGCAGCCATGCGTCATCCCAGCTGCTGGACGGGGAGTTGTTGGGAGCAGTGATTGCCCTTGGTGGTATGGTCATCAGTCTTTTGTGACAAATAACATAAATCATTATCATACCAACATGGATCCTCTAGATCAGCGGTGCGCAAACTGGGGGGCGCCCGGTTTACAGAGGCCCCACGCGCTTCAGGAAGGCACTTAAATTAAGTGCCGGGGGAGCTGCAGGGCCTCTGTAAACCTTTACTTACCTTGGCTCCACACGCGTCGCCATGGCAACGAGGCATCAAATGCCGCCGCGAGGTCATGTGACAATGCGTTGCTAAGGCAACGTGACGTCATGACACCGGAGCACACGCCAGTGGGGGTGAGGGGAGGGGCGCGCGGAGGTGAAGTGACCGCCGGCAGGGGGGCGCAGGAAAAAAGTTTGTGCCCCCCTGCTCTACATCATAATACTGTAAATCGGCAAGAGGCTCCACACGGCTCCACACAGCTCACGGGTCACTGCGCAATTGAAATTAACCCTCAATTGCGCAGTGACCCGTGAGCTGTGTGGAGCCGTGTGGAGCCTCTTGCCGCTTTCTGCGAACTAGCTGCTCTCCCGCTGTAAAGATCTCAACGCTGACTCTGTATCCTGCTACTTCCCCCTTACCATTGGAGGAAAGCTGAGGAAGTCTTGTGACGTCAGACGCTGTTTGGATGCGGAGGAGACTGTCCTTACCCAGAGGATTCGTGTGAGCTGTGTTTGCTGTATTGCGGGCGTCGCACCTATCCCTGAGTTGGTTAAACTGCTTTTAATAATCGTGGAGCATGTGAGTGTACTGGAGCTCACTACTCAAAGGATTTTTTGTTAATTCAACTGTATTGTACCATGATCTTTTCTCTTTTCTTTTAATACATGTTGATCTGATTCCTGTGAACTTCCATTTACCCACGAGAGGAGTTCTTGCGCTCTGTGTACTCCTCCTAGCATCCCCAGGGAGGCAGATGATTTATTGTGGATAATTTGCAATCCCTTGCATTTGAACAGAAGGCTTTCCAGGAGCCCACCAGGACTCTTGGCAGGGATGCACCCTAAATCTAGAATCCAAACTTAGAATCTATAAGTATAAATCTTAATAATAACCCTTTTGCTCTGTGTATTCCCTCTTATTTCACCCCGGATGTGCCAAGGGCAGCTAACATATTTATTTCATACCCATGTTTTGTGATAAATAATTAGTGGTACAGAGGAGGGAGGGCCCATTCGGGGATTTTTAATAAAGTCTCCCGGGCTGCAAAACTGGAGACAAAGCCAATGCAAGAAAGGTGCAATTAGATTTTTCAAAGGAAATAACCTAATTGATTTGAATGGGATTTATTTTCTTGAATACATATGGTACTCTAAGCTAGGTGAGTGTGTATTTGCCTAGATATTCTTCCCCTCCTTTAAACTCATCCTTAGTTCTGTACCCTCGTTTTGTGCCCATTTTGTACCGTGTGATAAAATATTTTATTTCACACCAATGATGGGTTTCTAATTGGAGTACATTATCTTATTATGACCTGGCCCAGATAAACTTACCCAGAGGATTAAATCCATCAGTAACCCCACCAACACATTTCACATCTTTCTGAGGGAGAAACACACAAGCAGCTGCTGCTGTCATTTAGCCCACAGAGAAAAGGTCCACATTTTTACAGATGCTGTCCTCCCTGCACACGGCTCCATCCCAATCACCTCCTCCCCTGGCCCGTTACACTGCAGCCATGCGTCATCCCAGCTGCTGGACGGGGAGTTGTTGGGAGCAGTGATTGCCCTTGGTGGTATGGTCATCAGTCTTTTGTGACAAATAACATAAATCATTATCATACCAACATGGATCCTCTAGATCAGCGGTGCGCAAACTGGGGGGCGCCCGGTTTACAGAGGCCCCACGCGCTTCAGGAAGGCACTTAAATTAAGTGCCGGGGGAGCTGCAGGGCCTCTGTAAACCTTTACTTACCTTGGCTCCACACGCGTCGCCATGGCAACGAGGCATCAAATGCCGCCGCGAGGTCATGTGACAATGCGTTGCTAAGGCAACGTGACGTCATGACACCGGAGCACACGCCAGTGGGGGTGAGGGGAGGGGCGCGCGGAGGTGAAGTGACCGCCGGCAGGGGGGCGCAGGAAAAAAGTTTGTGCCCCCCTGCTCTACATCATAATACTGTAAATCGGCAAGAGGCTCCACACGGCTCCACACAGCTCACGGGTCACTGCGCAATTGAAATTAACCCTCAATTGCGCAGTGACCCGTGAGCTGTGTGGAGCCGTGTGGAGCCTCTTGCCGCTTTCTGCGAACTAGCTGCTCTCCCGCTGTAAAGATCTCAACGCTGACTCTGTATCCTGCTACTTCCCCCTTACCATTGGAGGAAAGCTGAGGAAGTCTTGTGACGTCAGACGCTGTTTGGATGCGGAGGAGACTGTCCTTACCCAGAGGATTCGTGTGAGCTGTGTTTGCTGTATTGCGGGCGTCGCACCTATCCCTGAGTTGGTTAAACTGCTTTTAATAATCGTGGAGCATGTGAGTGTACTGGAGCTCACTACTCAAAGGATTTTTTGTTAATTCAACTGTATTGTACCATGATCTTTTCTCTTTTCTTTTAATACATGTTGATCTGATTCCTGTGAACTTCCATTTACCCACGAGAGGAGTTCTTGCGCTCTGTGTACTCCTCCTAGCATCCCCAGGGAGGCAGATGATTTATTGTGGATAATTTGCAATCCCTTGCATTTGAACAGAAGGCTTTCCAGGAGCCCACCAGGACTCTTGGCAGGGATGCACCCTAAATCTAGAATCCAAATCTTTTCACCCTGTGCAGGACCCTCCTGGTCCCAACCTTGGCTGCCAGTGTGCAACTGGGACTTGCCTTTGGGCATATCCCCTGTGACACTCTGAGACCCTATTCAAGGTGTCCTCTGTACTAGTTAGGACACACCTTACCCTAAATAATGTGGCCCTGTTTTAATAAGAGGCATATTCACTCACTATAACCAATAAACAGTGACCACTCATCCTTACACATATACTGTAGTTACACATTTAAACTGACTTTATATAGATGAGGCTCCTCTGTCTTCATCTCCCAGGAACCTAAGGGCCTAGAAGCTTCTGCAGCCCTTATGGGAGGTCACCATTCCCCTGGATACAGAGGGAGGGGTTTCGATATTGCTTAGTCATCCATGTGACAGAATTAACACTTTCTGGAAGGTGGGTGTGGTTAGACCTCTGCCTAGTCATTCTGCAACATAATATGAGAGTGGGGAGTTACCCTGCAACAACCCATGCAATTAACCCTTTAGGGCCCTTGACCCCCTAATTGCACATAGTAATCCCAGAGGGGGGTTGCAGATGTAACGAATTCTATGAGTTACTGTTATACTGTTGTAGCAAAGTGACAAAAACCCTCCACCATACAGCATATAGCAAATAAAAATATCACTTGTGAGCACATTCATATCCCAGACAGGTCTGCAACCCTGCCTTTCACCATTATTTCCTAGTACAGGCATACCCCGCTTTAAGTACACTCACTTTAAGTACACTCGCGAGTAAGTACCTATCACCCAATAGGCAAACGGCAGCTCACGCATGCGCCTGTCATCACGTCCTGAACAGCAATACCACCTCCCTACCTGTACTGAACCTGTGCGCAAGCGGGGAGACTATAGAGCCTATTACACATGCGTTATTTACATCAGTTATGCACGTATTTAACGATTGCAGTACAGTACATGCATCAATAAGTGGGAAAAGGTGGTGCTTCACTTTAAGTACATTTTCGCTTTACATACAGGCTCCGTTCCCATTGCGTACGTTAATGCGGGGTATGCCTGTACTGTATGAATGTATGTATGACAAAGCATAAACAAATACAACTCCAGCAGCATGTTTAGAATTGGAAGCATTTAATGGTGTACAACATTCTCTTAATTCATAATGATAATAATGTGATTCTGTTTGATACTTTTCCCTTAACAATTTTAGATAACAATAACCATTTGATAAGCTTTAGTTAAATCTGGTTTTTATTTTGCCTTTGTAACACTGAGTACAAGGCAGTTAATTTGATTTACTATAGCTTTTATCATAATTGGTTGTGTGCAAGTACAGGAGTTAAGCTTTTTAATCTTTCTACAATATAAGTGTTTGTGGCTCATGAGAAGTTAATGTGGTGACACATACACAGCACTCTTTCTTCAGATCAGCGGATACAGTTCCCTCTACTTACCTTGCTACTAAAAAGATAAAAAGATAAACAATGCTGTAAAGTAAAATTTGGCAGGAAACTGCACTTGAGACATCTGTGATCCATATTCCACACGTTGTGTTCTTTGCTGTCTTCCTGGCTGCAAAAACATTCTTTCCTTAAATCTGGATTAAATGCTTATATATAATAAATTGCCGATCCATATGTGTTTCTGTAAAACAAAGGTATGACATATTCTCCACCAAAGACTTGCTTCTCTATCACTGTTTCAGTCATGTGACTTATAGGCCCTTATTCTATGAAGGGGGACAGCGCCGATCAGGCAATATTGCTCTGAAAATGTCCGGGTTTGCGCTATCGCGCTCTATAGCATAAGGGCCATAGAATATTGTTTGGTAAATTGGATATCTACTTTTGTATGCCACTGTTTTCTACAAGCTTACAATTCCCTGTTAGGAGATAAGTACATACACGTTTCTACAGAATGCTGATGTTTTATCTTCAGTGGAGTATTTGTGTACAGGATTAAAACTGCTCTTTATTTCTAACCTAACAACATCTGAATACTTTATGCAGATATTTTTTCTTTGCTATCAATTTTTTGTGTGCTTTTGATTTCAAGTAGAAATAGCTCATAAGTGACAAAAAAAATCCCAGTAGTAAAAAGTAATGATATCATGTACAGGTAATCTGAAATGTATGTACTATTTTTAGGTTATATAATTTCCAGAAGGTTGTTTTTTTACTCTCCTTGGTTTCCATGTAGGATTTTCAGTATATCACCCAGTCAATAGAGAAGCTGTCCAACCTCACACAAGATCCGTAACAGATAATTCTGCAATATTTGTTGTTCTTTTTTTTTCTCCTTAGTGTAAGTTTGCACTTGTTTTGTGAATGGTAATTTTACTGTATATATTTAACACCTATGGTGCAAGATGGGCCTGCAACACATTGCAAGGGGTTAAACTGAGCAGTCTGCATTACTTGGTCATCTCCAACCCAATGGAGGCCAACTCCAATCCTCAAGGGCCACAGGTTAGGTATTAGGGATATCCCAGCACTGATTGAGCCATCCGGGGCTGAAGCAGTGGTATTCTTGAAACCTGACTTGTTGGTTGCCCTTGAGGACTGGAGTTGGCCACTCCTGCTTTAAAATATAACTTGCTGTATTATTACACTGTATTTATAATGGTTTGGGTTACCAAAGCACCCCGAAAGAATACCTTTGTAGATTGAATACAAATATGAAAAGCTTTCATTCTGATACACAAGGTATCAAACTATGTATAAGGCTTGGACATGCCTTCAGTAAATTGTGCATCACGTGTGACAGTATTTTTTAACAGTGAATGCTGCTAGCAGTAATTTAAGCCATTTGTTAAACTGGTGCTATATGTACCCAATACAAGCAAAGTATACCCTTATTTCAGCAAAGGTGCAGAAATCTCACCAAATGTACTTACATTGAAAGATATAAAATCAATACTGGATGCAAATGGAAATTCATAATCAAATGATACATTCATACATTAAATATTACATTGGGTTAAACTTGTAGTCATAATTGCACTGTTTCCATCTTTTCTATGCCTATTGCAAAGTCGGCAACTTTAGCACACGGGTCTTGCAGACCTAGAATAAAACAGAATAATAAATGGCAAATTGTAATGTTTCACTGTTGGCTCCACTACTAGTGTTTTACCCCCAAGGGTTGCATGAATCAAGCTCATATTAAATGAATGCTAAAAAGGTATTTTGGATTATGCTTCTCTTGGATTATGCATTATGTATCTCCCTCTCTTTACAAGAATCAAGTGGTGCAGATGCCCAAATCATGCAAGAAATATTTGAATCAACCAAACATTATATTGTGTATTATTTTGTGTGGTAGACCAAATTTGGATCAATAGAAGTTAGCGCGCTAACCTGGTCAGGTGCTTGATGCTTGCCTGAAGAAACCGAGTGCAGTGAAACGCGTAGAGTGACGCTGACCTGTGAGATCCACAAGCGACTGGAGGCCCTGCGAGCGGATGACGTCAGTTCCGGTTTCCGGTTTGGGTAAGACGCACCAGTGACACGCACGCCGAGAGACAGGGGAGGCAAAGGAATTACTCTTTCCACTGCTGAGATCCATTTCGCTTGATCTAAACGCTTTTATATTTTTAACACAATGTGAGTGTATTACTTATCCCTTACCCTTTTTATAAATTGTTATACAGTCTGCACTATGTCCGTTTCTTCTGTACTTACTAAGGTCACTAATCCCCTTGAGAGTACCATCCTTGACGGGCTGCTATTCAAAGATACCTTTATGTGAACAGCACTCACTCTATGTTTGTGAGTATTTTGCACACAGATTTCTGAATATAATTTTTTCAACTTTTATCACGTTTATTGCACTATATCAGAGTATTTTTTCTGTTTTACATGGTTTGCGCTTCCTGCTGATCTACACCGCTTGATGAATCTGCCCCATTGTAAGCTCTACCTCCATATGCACCAATAGATGACTAATTGTATGAATATGCCATGTATGATTATTGACGTCCCCATGTGCATGTTTCATGCCATTTTGAAGGTTCTTATATAAAACAATTAGGGGCCTAAGCTATAAGCGTTCATAAGCCACTTATTGAGCACTTATCAGCCAAAATGCCTACTGCGATTCTGTAAGCCTCGATATGGGGTCTATAAAGGAATGAATCGCCACATTTTTCAGCCATCAAAAAAAGATCGCCGGGTGAGCGGCGATAAGCCACTTATCGGCAGGTTCTGAAACTCGTGCAATTCTAGTAGCCGCGATTAGGTTATCAAAACATTAGCCAACCAGCATAAATAAAGTAAATAAAATTTCTACTTACCCATGCAATCATGAAGGGTATCCTCATTAGCATACTCCAGGTCCATGTCCTCAATTGCCAGAAAGAATACAAGAAAAAATACAATCTAATGGCCCCTAACCCCATAAACACCTTAGCAGTTAATAACCGCTATAGTAATTAAGGGGTTAACCCACCTTCCACGGGACCACTATAACCACCTTCTACCCATTAATTGGCATAGTGGTACATCATACCCATATAATATGGGCATGATAACCCACTATAGCAGTCAATGGTCACCCTAATAAAATAGCATGAAGGCCAAAAATACACAATTATAAAAGATATACACAAGCACCTAAACATCCCAATTCAAGAAATAAAAGCACTAACCAACCAATTAAATAAATACATAAAAGCACTAGCCAACCAATCAATTTAATAAATAAAAACACTAGCCAACAAAACAAATAATTAATTTTAAACACTAGCCAACAAAACAATGAATTAATTTAAACCAGTAGCCAACAAAACAAATAATACATTTTAAACGCTAACCAACCCTAATATGTACTGAAAACAAGCCATCCAAATTCTAAACAATTTAATCCAAACAAGAAAAACAAATAGAAAATAATTACAATCAATTCAAAACAAGCATTTTCCAAAAATTGTATTGGGTGTCACTGTATTTATCTGTACCTTAAAGGGGCACAGCTTAATACATTATCAGTCAATGGGCAATCACAAACATACAAATAAATAAATACAATGAAAAAACCTGAAAAAAGACATTTACATACATTCAATATTTCTCTTACCTTTAGAAGTCTTCACCCTCCGAATCCCGTATCTGCAAGCTCTCGAACGGCGACGTCATCACCGGCAATCCAAAGCCATCCACCTTGAAGAGGTGTGGATTAGTAAATCCACAACAGGATGTTGTCTCATCGGCTTCTTGAGGTAAAATGAGACATACTGTTCAGGCCTTAAATATGGCCTGTGACATCACATTTTATTGTCAGATGGTACAGCTCCAATCCGATTGGACGCTGTTTCATGAGCCCGCCTCTTTTTTTTTAAGGATGTGACATCATCTCCAAGGGAGGTACGTCACATCCTTAAAACCACATGCTATAATCACATGGTATTATAGCCAATGATGGGATTGAGGACAATCCCATTGGTTGCTGTTCCATGTGATAGGTCACATTAGTTCAAAAGAATGTGACGTCACTTTAAGGGATAAGGACCCCTGGACACCCGCGTGGATCACCTGAGTACCCCTGGACACCCATGGCGACCACCCAAGGGACCCAGACACTTGCGGGGACCACCCAAGTGCCCCAGAAACCCGGGGGGACTACCTGAGGACCCCTGGACACCAAAGGTCTCTGATATCAATCATGTGGAGGTAGAGGAGGTGGGTATTAGTGTTGTTGTGTTTTTAATGTTTATTGTGGGTAGCAGCTGTTTTAATATAAAATATAATACTAGTGTAGATGAGCAGGGGGTCTCCGTAGCAGAACCGCGTTTATTTATTTTACTTTACACATACTGTACTGTATAAGTGAAACATTTGGAATGCTTTGTTTTAAGAGGGTTATTTCTTACTTGTCCGGAAAACTAGTTTGCTCCTAATGGAATTTCTTACCCAAATAGGGTGCTTTTTGCACTAGTTTTCACACCCCCTGGGAAATTTTGAAAAAGTCACCCACATTTTCTAGTATTTGTACAATAACGGGCCTCCCTTTACTTTATGTGTCATTTACTTGCTGCTTTTATCTCCATTGTTTCGATTTTATTTCCCCATCATTGTGATTTTGTAAAGCTCTGCGTATACTGTTGGGCCTATATGTATAAAATTGTACGTAGATTTTTTAGACAAAGGTGTTCATTTATTAAGTGTTACAGGCAGTTCTGCAAATGGTTAAGTGATGCTGTGTGTGCCAGTTTATCATTGCATAGATGTAACAAACACATTAGCTGCAGATGTGTGCTATTTCATTCAATAAAGTTAGGTCATTTTGGCACACACTCCTTAAAGCTGCTGTGCAAATGTTCTTAATAGATACAAAGCTGAATGCTTAACTACTTGTACATTGCTAAATAACTTAAGCAGGCTCTGGGGTTTTATCAGTTTACGGAAATTAGAGACTATTTACTGGTACATGTCTTAAAGCACCAATACAGGTTTAATTTACTTTTTATTACAGGTTTGAAGCAGGGAGTCTCCAGCGCTTAACTGTGTTACTTAAAGCTCCGGGGACTCCCTGCTTCCTGAGCAATGCAGTTCATTTCTGTGCAGTTTCACGCGGGCCAATTGGAAGCCGCAACAGATGATGTCACGGCTTCCTATTGGCCTGCACAACACAACAAGAACCTGCAGTTCAGGTTTGGAAACCCCCAGCTTCAATCCTGTAATATAATTTTTTTTAAATGAAAGCTGCCCATTTTTTATTTTTTCCTCCTGCATTTGGCACTGTTTGACTTATTATGCTGATGAGCTGATGATAAACTGAAGCAAGTATAAAAGCTTTTTGTACTTTGAGGATTCAATTCTAACTAAGCCCCCCTCAAAAAATGGGAAAGGGGGCTCAGTAGCAAGTTGATTTTTTCAACTTAAAGCAGCTACATTACCACTTTTTTGTTTTTCCTTTTTACTTCTTATATGTGTAAAACATGTGTACATTTATAATTCTACGTTCTTACCTAAGCTGCTAATCGTTTTGTTTCCTGGTATAAAGCGGTGGTAATCCTGACAAACATAATAGCTGCTTCAGTCAGTGTAACTCAGCAGCTACAATGTATATTTATATTACTAAAGTAACACAAAAGCTATTGTTACAGTTTACAGCTTAAACTGCCCGGAACATAGGCAACTACTTATCCCAAACAGAAAAGTGTTGCAAAGATCTTGCACTGTTGGGGAGGTAGGCTAAACCCTGCTATGGACATCAAAGGATGCTTTAAAACTCACTAAAAATGGCATGAAGCATTGAATAATAATTTGTAAAATACAGTATGTATTATCTAATACTACAGAACTGAATTATATAAAAAAAAAAAAAAACCCAGAATAAACCTAATGTTATTCCACTATCTTGTTTTGCCTAGTGAATGATCCCAGAAAGGTATACATACATAGTTACATAGTTACATAGTAGATGAGGTTGAAAAAAGACTTCCGTCCATCAAGTTCAACCTATGCTAAATTTAGACAACAGATACTTTATCCTATATCTATACTTATTGATCCAGAGGAAGGCAAACAAAAAACCCCATTAATCGGATTAATCCCTGATCAACATCCTTCCCATGTATACTTATTTGGTATATCCCTGTATACCTTTCCCATCTAAAAAATGTCCAACCTTTTTTTGAACAAATCTATTGTATCTGCCATCACAGTCTCCATGGGTAATGAATTCCACATTTTAACTGCCCTTACTGTAAAGAACCCTTTCCTTTGTTGCTGGTGAAATTTCCTTTCCTCCAACCTTAAGGGATGGCCCCGAATCCTTTGTACTGCCCGTGGGATGAATAGTTCTTTTGAAAGCTCCTTGTATTGTCCCTGAATATATTTGTAAATAGTTATCATATCCCCTCTTAGATGCCTCTTTTCTAATGTAAATAAATCTAATTTAGCTAGCCTCTCCTCATAAGTTAGAATGTCCATCCCCTTAATTAATTTGGTGGCTCTTCTCTGCCCTCTCTCTAGTTCCATAATGTCTTTTCTTAGGATTGGTGCCCAAAATTGTACTCCATATTCAAGGTGTGGTCTTACTAATGCTTTGTAAAGGGGCATAATTATGTTTACTTCCCTTCCATCCATTGCCCGTTTGATGCAAGATAAGATCTTGTTTGCCTTTGCAGCTACTGCATGACATTGGGCACTATTGCTAAGCCTGCTGTCTACAAGCACTCCTAAATCCTTCTCCATCAAGGATTCCCCCAATATATCTCCATTTAATTTGTAAGTCGCCTTTTTATTCTTGTATCCCAAATGCATAACCTTACATTTATCTGTATTAAACCTCATCTGCCATTTACCTGCCCACGTTTCCAGTCTCTCCAAGTCCTTCTGAAGAGAAATTACATCCTGCTCTGATTCTATTACCTTACACAATTTAGTATCATCAGCAAAGATGGAGACTTTGCTCTCGATCCCAACCTCAAGGTCATTAATAAACAAGTTAAAAAGCAGGGGTCCCAGTACCGATCCCTGAGGTACTCCACTCACAACTTTAGCCCAACCTAAAAAAGTTCCATTTATGACAACCCTCTGTTGTCTGTCCTTTAACCAATTTTCAATCCAGGTGCATATATTATTACTGAGTCCAACTTTCTTTATTTTGTACACCAACCTCTTGTGTGAAACCGTATCAAAGGCCTTTGCAAAATCTAAGTAGACCACATCAACGGCATTACCCTGGTCTAGATTCCTACTTACCTCCTCAAAGAAACAAATAAGGTTAGTTTGGCAAGATCTATCCTTCATAAATCCATGTGGAATAGCCTCCTATGGCGCTTCAGGATGAAGAGTGGAATAGAGTCTTGTGTAGTGGTTTCTTCTTACATGGAATACCTCAGAGAAGGGAACAAGAAATAAACAAAAACACCACTAATAGTGTATTATCTATGAGACAACAATTGCCGTGATGGACAAGATACAAAGAGCATTTATTGGTTAAAATAATTGTAACCTCAATTAATATAAAACATGTATATGGTTAATAAACAATTAATAAACAGTAGACTTTTCTCCTGTTAAACAAGATGATAGTTCTCCTGCTGTATAAGAAATGGACTTCCAAGCGCTTGTGCTTAAGGAAGCTACGTTGCTCCGCCGTGTGGTAAAACTGAAATCCTACTCACCGTCCATGAGTAGGACATGTACAGTGGTTCGGGGTCTTTGCCAGGGATAGCCGCTCGCCGTGAAGTGCAGGACGTCCGTTTTTGTGCGGGGGAGATCTCCTGCGGTCCTCGTGGTCTGCTGCCAACAGAGTAATTTCCAACCGTCTCCTCCTGCTGACGTCACCGTCTGGTGTGCACAGCTACGGGGTACCTGGATGGCCAAAAACCTTCCTACGCGTTTCGAAACTCCTGACTCCCTACTATTGAAGTCAGGCTTACAGGTCTGTAATTTCCCGGTTGTGATCTAGCTCCCTTTTTAAATATAGGCACCACATCTGCTTTACGCCAATCTTGTGGTACTGAGCCTGTGGAAATGGAGTCCTTGAATATTAAATATAATGGTTTTGCTATTACTAAGCTTAACTCCTTGAAAACTCTTGGATGTATGCCATCGGGGCCAGGTGCCTTATTAACTTTAATTTTTTCAAGTCGCTTATGAACTTCTTCCTCAGTTAACCAATTGTTCATTAATATGGAGGTTGTGGCTTCCTCCTGTGGCACTACTATTGAACTTGATTCTTCCCTGGTAAACACAGAGGCAAAGAATTTGTTTAATACCTCTGCTTTTTCCTTATCTCCAATAATCTGCCTACCCATCTCACAATGAAAGGGTCCTATATTTTCTTTTCTCATTTTTTTGTTATTAAGGTACTTAAATAATTTTTTAGGGTTGACCTTACTTTCTATTGCAATCCTTTTTTCATTATCCATTTTTGCTAATTTGATTGTACTTTTGCAATTTTTCTTACATTCCATATAATTCTGATACCATGTCTCTGTCCCTTCTGACTTAAAGAATCTAAACGCCTTCCTCTTCTTGACCATTTCCTCCCCTACCTGTTTATTTAGCCACATTGGTTTTGACTTATTTCTTTTATACTTATTACCCAAGGGTATACACTGATAAGTGTGCTTTTCTAACAATGTTTTAAAGACTGCCCATTTATCTTCTACATTTTCCCCTGCAAAAACATCATCCCATTATATTACTACTAGATTAGACCTCAGTTTAATAAAATCTGCCTTTCCAAAGTTGATGGTCTTTGTTGAACCCAAGTAATCTGTTTTTTGATAATTTATTTCAAATGAGACCATGTTATGATCACTGTTACCCAAATGTTCCAGGACTTGAATATTTGTTATTACTTCTACATTGTTTGATATGACCAAATCCAGAACTGCCCCTCTCCTTGTTGGTTCCTCAATAATTTGGGTCATATAATTGTCTTTAAGCACCCCCAAAAACCTGTTCCCTTTTGTTGTAATGCTAATATCATTGCCCCAGTCTATGTCTGGATAATTAAAATCCCCCATTATGCAAACATGACCCAGTTTTGATGCCTTCTCCATTTGCAAAAGTATTTTAGCTTCCTCAATCTCACAGATATTTGGTGGTTTATAGCGTATTCCCACATTTTCTTTATACTTTTACCTCCACTGCTAATTTCTATCCACAAAGTCTCTACATTTTCATCATTCCCTTCATAGACATCATCCCTTATAATAGGTTTTAGATCCGGTTTAACATATAAACATACTCCACCTCCCCTTCTATTTGTTCGATCCATCCGAAAAAGAGAATAACCCTCTAAATTAACTGTCCAGTCATGAGTTTCATCCCACCATGTTTCAGTAATGCCTATGATATCATACTGCTCCCTTGCAGCTATTAATTCAAGCTCCCCCATTTTATCTGTCAGGCTTCTTGCATTAACAAGCATGCATTTCAGTTTTTTTTCAGCCTGTACTATTATCTTATCTGCTCCTTCCTTTCTGCGCCCACTTTGTTTAGTCTTTAGAAGTTTTCTAGTATTATCTGTATTTACTATGGGTGTCTCACTGCTTGTCAAACTTGCACTTGCCCCCATTCTACCTCCATGCCACCTTGTATCCTCATCTATTCCATTTATTTCATTATCTGTTTCATTCCCCTCCCCCCTCATCCTAGTTTAAAATCTCCTCCAACCTTTTTAGCATTCTCCCCCCTAGCACAGAAGATCCCTCTTCATTGAGGTGCAATCCGTCCCTAGAATATAGGTGGCACCTCTCAGAAAAGGAGTCCCAGTGCTCTAAAAACCCAAACCCCTCCTTCCTGCACCACTTTCTTAGCCATGCATTAACCTCCCTGATCTCTGACTGTCTCCCTGCGGTAGCGCATGGCACTGGTAGTATTTCAGAAAATACTACCTTGGAGGTCCTTGCCTTAAGCTTTTGGCCTAGATCCCTGTAATCATTTTTTAGGACTCTCCATCTTTCTCTAACTTTGTCATTGGTGCCAACGTGTACCAAGACCGCCGGGTCAATCCCAGACCCCCCTCAACAATCTGTCTACCCGATCCGCAATGTGCCGAACCCGAGCACCCGGGAGACAACAAACTGTTCGGTTCATGCGGTCCTGGCAACAGATTGCCCTATCTACCTTCCTAATAATGGAGTCCCCTACCACCACAATCTCTCTTTGTATCTGAGCATCCTGAGTCCCCTCTGTGCTGGAGGAACTATTCCCCTGGCTGCTAGAGGAATTAGTCTCCCCCAGCCTTGCCATTTCTGCCGCAACATTCTCAATACCTTCACTCAACATGGCAAATCTATTGGGATGTGTCAGCTCAGAAACGACCTGCCTCTCCCTATTGCCCCTCCCCCTTCTAACTGTCATACATGTGTTCAAAGTCCTGGTCTCCCGTGTCATTATAATAATTTTTGCATCAAGATTGTTGTCTGTGCTATAAAGCAGCACAAACTTTCATAAAAGCTGTGTGGTGTTTATGAAGGATGTTATATGGCTTGTTATATATGATATGATGGGGGGTTTGTATTGAGACAAACGTGCTGCAAAACAAACTGCACCAGATCTACCATGGAAAAAATCCCATTGATTTCCATGGGATAGTTTTAGTTGATACTGATTCTGTTTTTTTGCCCTAAAATTGCACCGCATTTTGCCTTGATACAAACTCCCATCATATCATAATGTATGTAACAAGCCAAAATGGCCCAGATACATCAAGCTACGTTATCCTAAAATTGCATTATTAGCAATAGAAAATGTGCAATATATTTATCATGCAATACATCAACCGGAATAAATATCGCGCATTTAACACACGTTATGAAAGAGTAAAAATTACCGGATAGTCATAATTAACACAAAAAAAGTATATACGCATCAAATTGGTCTTAAATATTGCAATTAATATTAATATTAAAAAAAATATAATTAACACCTGCTTCAGCCAGATGATACCTTACAGTTTTTACCTATATATAGAAAGAGAAGAATCCCTATCGTGCAGACTCTCCCTCACTCCCGGAAACATGTAATGGGTCTTGTAGGCAAAAACACCTCCTTGCAGCGGGTGTCAAATGGTTGCTCCTCTCGCCCGAAGATGAGACCCGACAGGATTTCTATTGACAAGAAGAAAGACGCACAGCGCACCAGAGGTGAGTATCCAAATAGGTATATTAAGACACATCAGAAACTTACATTTAAAATAATAAAAATGCGTTCAGCTGAAGATCCAGAAAGGAATGAGTCCATAAATGGAATTCAGGCAGGACCTTGTGCACCAGGTCCCTGAACCACCACTCCAAGTAGATAGCAGCGAGGGCACAAGCCGTGTCACAGCGTGTAATGCACGAATGGAACGACGTATGACGTGATATATAGATTGAGAAATATATATATCTGAAACGTCACAACACAATTCTAATGCTGACTAAATGGAGCCCTTTGAGATGTTTCTCGTGGAGTGGGATCTGAGAAGGAGAGAGAGTAATGGCTGAACACAAGGAGAGAGGAAATTGCTGAGGAGGGGGCATTAGCTGCCAGAAGGAGACGTTTAAGGCCCAGGCCAGGGTGTTGAGGGGAATACCCTGGCAGGGCCCAGTGAAGTGGAGGTGGTGCAGAGGTACTGTTTGAGCTGTAATGAAATAATGGGTCTTTATGAGGAGCTGAAGGGAGACATATATCCCCTGACTAACCGGATTCATGCCATGCCTGGTTATTAAAATTATTATGCATATAACATGTTTCTTCCTTGTAACTGCCTTCCACCAGCCTCCTTATGTCTCTAACTCTATTCATATATCTTCATCTCTCCTTTCTTCACCACTTCTCAGTTCACATTAACTCCTTTCTTACTTGCGCCCTCTGACAACCCACAGCTATACCCCCTGCACTAAAACACACCACTACAAATCCTCTTCACACATTCTCTTTCTTTCCATGCTTCTCCTCCTTGCTTCTGGTGATATCTCTTCAATCCTGGTCCCTGCCTTATTTCTACTTGCTCTCGTCCTCGCCTCTCACATGCAACTTCTACTCCTTCTGGTGTTAACCCCTCCAATCTCATACCCATCCCCTGCCACCCTCCCTCCTCTCTCCCATTCTCCTGTGCCCTTTGGAATGCTCGCTCCCTTTCCAACAAGTTCTTCCCTGACTTCTTTCTCTCTCACTCCCCTGCTTCTCTTTGCTATAACTGAGACCTGGCTCACTCAGTCTGACTCTGCTCTGGAAGCTGCCCTCTCCTATGGTGGCCTTTCCTTCTCCCACACTTCGCGCCCTGATGGCAGGGGTGGAGACGTGGGGCTCCTGCTCTCCTCTCTCTGCCGTTACCGAACCCTTCCTATACCTCCATCTCTTGCTTTTCCGTCCTTTGAGGTTCACACAGTCCAGATCTTCTCTCCTCTCCCTGTCCACGTGGCGGTCATCTATCGCCCACCTACCGCTACTCATCCCCCTTCTGCCTTTCTCTCTCATTTTGAATCCTGGCTCTCTCTCTTTCACTCCTCAGACTCTCCTGTTCTTCTCCTTGGGGACTTCAATTGCCACATTGATGACCCCTCTTTCCCTTGGGCTTCCCGCGTTCTCTCTCTAACCTCTTCTTTTGGCCTTCAACAGTGGACTGAAGCCAGCATCCACAAGGATGGCCACTACCTAGACCTGGTTTTCACTAAAAACTTCTCTCCAATTTCTCCATTTCCCCTTTTCCTCTCTTTTACCATCACCTCATCTCATTTTCTCCCTCTCTCTTCTCCATCTCCATCTCGCCCTCGTTTTTGCAGAAACCTGCGCTCTATTAACCTACCAACTTTTGATTCCACTTTACGCTCCTCCCTCTCCTCTCTCAGTTCTGCTTCAGACCCTGACAACCTTGTCAGGAACTACAACTCTGCCTTATCCTCCTCTCTTGGACTTCATGCCCCGCTTTCTCTATGCCGTCCTCGCCCTTCTAACCCCAGACCCTTGCTAAACTCCCACACACGCATGCTGCGTTCCTCTACTCACTCCTCTGAACGCCTCTGGAGGAAATCTCATACGCTCGCAGACTTCATTCACTACAAATTTATGCTGTCCTGTTTCAACTCTGTCCTCTCTCAGGCTTAACAAACCTACTTTTCAACACACACAAGTCTAACCCACGCCGACTCTTTTCTGTCTTTGACTCTCTACTCAGACCACCCTCGGCTGCCTCCTCTTCTTCCTCCATCTCACCTCAGGACTTTGCTGACTTTAATGAGAAGGTGGAATCCATATGTCAGAACATCCCATCTGTTGCCTCCTCCCATCCCACACCGCTTCCCAAATCTCCTCCTGCCTTTCTTGACTCTTTTTCTGCTATCTCGGAGGAGGATGTGTCACTGCTGATCTCCTCTTCTCCCTCTACCACTTACTCTCTTGATCCCATTCCCTCCCATCTCCTAAAACCTCTTGCTCCTTCTATAATCCCTATGCTCACACAGATTTTTAACTCTTCCCTCTACTCTGGTACCTTTCCATCCTCCTTCAAGTATGCAACCATTATACCATTACTCAAAAACAGCAAGCTTGACCCTACCTGTCCTTCTAACTATCGACCTGTCTCCCTCCTGCCTTTTGCCTCCAAACTCCTTGAACGTCTTGTTTTCTCTCGATTGGAACACTTTCTCAACACCTATTCTCTTCTAGACCCTCTACATTCTGGCTTCCGCATTGCTCACTTTACTGAAACAGCCCTCACTAAACTAACTGACGACCTCCATGCTGCCAAAGACAGAGGTCATTACACTCTGCTCATATTACTCGACCTCTCTGCAGCATTTGACACCGTGGACCACCCTCTTTCCCTCCACATTCTCCATACTCTTGGTATTCGTAACAAAGCTCTATCCTGGATCTCCTCTTACCTCTCCCATCGTACTTTGTGTCTCTCTTGCTAACACCTCCTCCTCCTCTATTGATCTCTCTGTGGGGGTACCCCAGGGCTCTGTGCTGGGACCCTTCTCTTTTCTCTTTACACACTCTCTCTAGGTGACCTAATCACATCTTTTGGGTGTAAATATCACCTCTATGCTGACGACACACAAATGTACCTTTCAACCCCTGACCTTACACCTGCTATACAGACCAAAGGTTATGAATGCCTCTCTGGAGTATCATCCTGGATGGCCATCCGCCAACTGAAACTTAACATGGCAAAATCAGAGCTCCTTATACTTCCTCCCAAACCTGGCCCTACTACCTCCTTCCACATTAATGTTGGAAATACGATCATACACCCAGTAGCCCAAGCACACTGCCTAGGGGTCACACTCGATTCCTCTCTCTCATTCTCCTCTCACATTCAAAACGTTTCTAAAACTTGTCGCTTTTTCCTCCGCAATATCACAAAGATACGCCCTTTCCTCTGTTACTTGACTGCTAAAACTCTGACTCAGGCCCTCATTCTCTCCCGTCTTGATTACTGCAACCTCCTGCTGTCTGGCCTTCCTGCCTCTCACCTGTCTCCCCTACAATCTATCCTAAATGCTGCTGCCAGAATCACTCTACTCTTTCCTAAATCTGTCTCCGCGTCTCCCCTCCTGAAATCCCTCTCCTGGCTACCGATCAAATCCCGCATCTCACACTCAATTCTCCTCCTCACTTTTAAAGCTTTACACTCTTCTGCCCCTCCTTACATCTCAGCCCTAATTTCTCGCTATGCACCATCCCGACTCTTGCGTTCTTCTCAAGGATGTCTTCTTTCTACCCCCTTTGTATCTAAAGCTCTCTCCCGCCTTAAACCTTTCTCACTTTCTGACCCGCACCTCTGGAATGCCCTTCCCCTCAATACCCGACTAGCACCGTCTCTATCCACCTTAAAGACCCACCTTAAGACACATTTGCTTAAAGAAGCATATGAATAGCACTGGATAATCCTGGACACATGATACATAAAGCTTGGCCCCCTGCAGACGCACTTACTAGAATTCCCTCCTACTGTCTCTATATGTTCCCCTACCTACCAATTAGATTGTAAGCTCCTCGGAGCAGGGACTCCTCTTCCTTAATGTTACTTTTATGTGTGAAGCACTTATTCCATGACCTGCTATTTATATTATTTGTTATTTATATGATTACAACATGTATTACTACTGTGAAGCGCTATGTACATTTATGGCGCTATATAAATAAAGACATACAATACAATACAATAAAATACAAATGTTTTGGCCTCAGTATCTTTCCACTCAGTTTTGGCAGCTGTAAGCGGAATAAGGCAACCCACCATCTCACGCTGCTTCTGCCAATTACTTAATGCCTTAACTAGACGTTCTCGGAGCTACATATAATTTAATAGTGAGAGAAAACAGTGGCAGGATGTCACGTTAACCTTTCATCACCAAGTAGGCCTTCCAAATGTCATGGGTGCAATTGATTGCACCCATGTAGCACTACCACCACCGCATGAAAGGGAGGAGATATTTTTGCAGCTGTCAACATTATCACTCCCTTAATGTGCAGGGGGGGTGTGATTGACATATGCCCATCATTAATGTGGTAGCGGGCTTCCCATTGTCATACAATGATTCATATATTCTACACCAGTCTGCTGTGTTTGGGGAGTTTGAAGCAGGCATTTTGACTGGTGGATGACTTGTAGGAAAGTATATTTCATATACTTTAACATCCACTGGCTAACCCAAAATGTGCTAAATACTTGCTTGCCCTTCTCGAAATGAAAGTGTGTGTGATTATACCAAGAAAGCTTTACTGTTAACTTTAGTATGCTTTATTATTTTATATTAGGTGATGCTAGATGTGGACTAAGGCCTTGGCTTCTCACTTCTGTTGCAAGTCCTGTTGCATAGATTTAATGATGCTCATATAGACTTGCAGTGTAATTTGAGTGTTAAAAAGTCATTTCAGGTGTTTGTATAAGTCAGGTGATGTGCTACAGTATTCTGCAGGTAAAGTTGCTGACATTGTGTTGGCTTGTTGTGTTTTACACAATATAGCCCCTCGCAATAACCTTCCAGTAAACTGAGGATATAGAGAATAACCATACTGTAGAACAGGGATGCGCAAACTTTCCCACCTGGACACCCCTCCCTGCTCTCATCTGCCGCTCGCACCCCCATCCCTGCTCGGCCCTGGCGTCAAATGATGCACAGGGTCATGTGACACCACACTGCCATGGCAACGTGACATCCCGTGAAACTGCAGCATCATTTGACACCGCGTTACCATGATGACGTGTCGCTGCAAGGTAAGTGTGTTATACAGGCCTCGCGTGGTCCCCCGGCATTTAATTTAAATGCCTTGGGGGAGAGCGTGGGACCTCTATAACTGCCGAGGTACAGAGTTATCGATACAGTATGTTATACCAAATAAGGCCAAACAAGCACAAACAGATACAGAAGGTAATGTGGGCTCTCCTCGTGAGAGTTTACAGTCTAGAGGTACGATAAAATGTTTTAAAAAAATGGTCATTTCTAATCCATTGACCTTTATAAAAACATACGTACATCCTGTAGCATATTTAGGTGTATGTACATTTGGGTATAACATGTAATCTAATTTCTTTTATTTTGCTCTAACAGATATGTTAATGGTGATGGGCCGGTTCCTTTTACTATTTTACTATTGTTTGTGTTGAAAGAGGTAGCTGATGATATATCAAGCATTTTGGTAATAGGTGAGTACTGCATGGTCACATAAATCATATGAATACAGTAACTCATATAAAATGTGAAAATATAAATGATTCCAAGAGTACACTTAGCTGGTCTCACTGTTGCTTGGATATGCTGGTCAATCAGGTGTAAACTAGTTAGGGTAACCAGGCATCCCGATGTTTAAGTTCGAGGAGTGCTTTGGATCAGCACACCTTAGACCGTCTTGGACTTCATATCGGACGGAAGGCTTGAGAAAAAAAAGGGTTTGTGCACTTTCTATTCATCGTCCTGCATTATGTCATTTATACTGTGAAAGCTATGCCACACTTGTGAGTTCTGTGTTAGTCTGAATAGGCATTTTTTTCCTTCGCTATTATTGAAAACTATAATACCATATAAGCCTATGAAAATGTAATTAAGCAGTCCGGATTACATATATAAACGAAATACTGTACTGCTATTTATGCATATGAGCATTCCACAGCTTGAGCCTCTGTCGCTTTCTTTAGGCCTTTCTCATCACTTTTTTGCCACTGTTTCAGTATTTATCGGCGCCGGCCGCACATGTGCGGTCGGCACTTGACGGCCGTTTGTGCGCATGCGTGATTCGCGCTTGTCGGCTAAGCATCTGTACGAGCGGCCTGCAAGTGCTAAGGCCTCGTTCAGGGTGCCAGAGGCAGGAGTTTGAGGGCGGGCGTTCGCGAGGGCGGGCGGCAGTCTGCTGGGCGATGTGTGTTCATCCTCCCAGCAGACTTTTTCAGGAGTTGAGGAGGCAGGAGGGGGCGGGGCTACAGACGGCAGCTTAGGGATCCAAGTTGCAGTCTTGAAATCATTCTCAAGAATGATTTCATTGGCTGCCGAGGTCCCAGTGACGCTGCTGCAGCTTCAAAAAACGACTTGGTTTGTTATTGAAACTGTAGCCAGCGTCAACTCCGTACTTCGGATACAGGGCAGCTGCTACCCTGACAACCAGTATTCAATTTGAATACATTGTGTCCCACGGCAGCTCGCACGTCAGCACGCCCTCCCTCCGAAGCCTGCACCCTGAACGAGGCCTAATTGTGCATTCGCGTTGTGCAAGGGCCGATCGCGTATTCGCCCGAGTGACTGGCAAGCACTAACCACGTGGTCTGCATTCACCGTTCGTGCATGCGGGTCAGTGCTCGCCGTTCGCGCATGAGCAAAATTGTCCCAGTTTTATGCCGGGACAAATATGGTCACCCTAGTACTCACTCACTAATTACTTAATGACCTTTAAGGGGCGAGGACTACACTTCTTCAGCTTGATTAATACCAACACATTTATACACAGAGCCAATAGTCTGCATGGATTTATGCACAGAATTATTAACTGCTTCATGACCAATGTACATAAGCATTAACACGTACCACTACATGTGTGTCATACATTTACCACTTATGAGATATATACAATATACAAATATGGGATTTGGATTAATTGATGTCTTTACAAAAAAAAAGGCTACATTAAAGAGACAATGCATATGGACACTTTTTGTAATGTCTTGTTTTGGGCCTGTGTTTAGTAGGTGTCTGTGGTATTATATATGTTCTCCTGTGACTGTGTCTCAGTGGAGAGATAGGCTGGTGTGTGCTTAAGAAGTGTGACTCATTGTATAGTTTCTGGACAAAATAAAAAAATTAAAAAAAGGGGGTGAACCTGCACACTCAAAGAGAGAAACAACGAGAGTGAGTAAATCAAAAGCATATTTTACTGGAATGAAGTGTAAAAGACACCATGCAAAGTGAATCCAAATATACAAATGAGTGAGCTCAAAGACAAAATATGGTTAAGGGAAGACAAGATAAGTGCAAAATACATGTGAGATACTTAGCTTAGCTCACTATAAATGTAGTAGGATTAGGCATAGGAAAGTGCAAAAGGCAGGGAGCTGGTAAGTAAAACAAAACAGGTGGGTCACTGTCACAGGGACGTATCCCTGTGTAAGAAACTGCCTCTAAATCCAGCAATGAGCTGGTTAATTGCAGCCAGGAAATTAACCAGACTCAACCTGACTAATTAAATCTCTCAGAAAAAGCCTCATGTGAGAAACAGAAAGAGAGTTTCCTCCGCACACGAGGGTGCTGACATGAGGAGACAGATCTTGAATACGCAGGAGGACTGTGTGTTGACAGCAAGAAACAAGGGGACCAGAGCTCTTTTCCTGGACGCAGAGGACCCAGGAACATGCCAGAGGCTGTACCCTCAAGCACACCAAGGCTCATGTACACCACTGACCTGAAGGTAATAAAAAATGCACAAATGCGCACCAGGGATTAGTGGAAGGTAATTTATTAAAAATACACAAAAACTGAGGGGATCCAACCCCACCTCAGAACAGCTGTGCAGCTGGACGGCTAAGTACTACCAAGGAGAACACCTGATGGTGACTAAACCCTAAGCTGCACAGTATACAAATACAGTAAAATTTATATAAAAAACATGAAAGAAAAGAACAAACATGAAAACAACCTATCAACAGATTTGGTTGGGTTCAGGACCACTGACCTGAAGGGCCACCTACATTAAGGTACCGCTGAGACTTTGGGGTGGTTGATTGGAAAGGGGCTTATCCTCCCAGTTGTTTAAGAGAGGGATTGGGGGAAGAACATTAGCCCTTACAAAGGGAAAGGTGTTTGTTGTTTTTGAATATTTTTGTTTGCTGTGCTGTTTAAAGGGACAGGCTCATTAAAGCCATATGTTAATTTCACCCTCGATGGTCTCCATTTGCATAACTCTGCACACATCTCTTTGAGTCACACTGGGGACGGAAAGCCAAAAACAAAGGGGAAAAAGGAGGAGCAAAAAATTAGGATAATGGAGGAATAAAGGAAACCAAAAAAATGGGTAGTTGGGGTAGAAAAATAACAAAATGGGTAAACAATAAAGGGGGGCAATGTTTTGGGAGCGATTATGTCTTCAGGCCCGTTCCCAACGGTTCAAAGCCACCCTGATTCTCTTTAATAGATTGCCTGTGTGAACCCCCAAAGAAAGTGTTACCAGATCCCAGTTTTTCCAGCCAGAGTGCAGCAATATCAGCAAAAAAAAATGTCCTGTATGGGATAAAGTCTGTAAAAAATGCAGCCTGTAGATCCTAGTGAGGACAAGCGGCTCTTTAAATGAAGAGGGTGACGTCACATTACAGTCACCAGTATGGCACCTGATTGGATCCGACGGGCAACTACCACCTTCACCCACCC
This sequence comes from Ascaphus truei, assembly GCF_040206685.1. Lineage (NCBI taxonomy): Eukaryota > Metazoa > Chordata > Amphibia > Anura > Ascaphidae > Ascaphus > Ascaphus truei. Next base: position 384,495,663 of record NC_134483.1, on the reverse strand, counting down.
CCTCTACCCCTAATTAACATTAAAATACAATACAAACAGCAATACTAGCTAATCCACCCATTGATTGCCTGTGTGGTTACCTATACCCGTAATGGGAGAAAAGATAACCCCAATGGCAATGAATGGACACCCTACTATCCACCCCCTCTACCCCAAACAACATCCCCCCAACACATACAGTATAGTAATGGGCAAAATCCATATCCATCCATATATCCATAATTATCTAGAGCTGGATAATAGCGCATTTGACCATTACAAATAAAACATTACCCAGCCAGCATAAAGTAAATTAAAGTTGTTATTACCCCTTCATGAGGATGAAGGCCATCCTCATCTTCATCTTTGTCATCCTCATCCTCCGTTGGCAGCAACATTAAAATAAAAAAACTAACTACTGGCCACTAACGGTATAGTGGTTAGTAACCGCTTTAGTAATTATGGGATTAGCCCCCACCCTATACCCACTCGGGGGGCGTAATCTCCCTCCCCGGGGCAACTACACCCATCCCCACCCCCTCTACCCCATCACCACACATACAAATAGGCAAAGACACTAATAGCCAAAAATGACTAGTAGCACGTTTGCCCATTTGTTTGCACAAAAAAAAAGAACTACACAATAAAATTGCATTGATATAACAGTACAATATATTACACTTGCCAATAAACCCATTGATTGTGACTGTGGTATACCATGCCCACAATATGCATTGCCACAATGGCAATCAATGTGCAACCTAAAAAAAAACAAGCACCAAATAAAATACTTAACAATGAAATAAAAACAAGCATTTGCCAATAAAACCATTGATTGTCACTTTGGGCATGGATTGCCACAATGGCAATGTATGGGCAACTTAAAAACAAAACATATCACAAAATACAATACATTACAATTAAATAAAAAAAATAAAAAAACAAAAACATTTGCCAAAAAATGCATTGCTTGTCACTGTGCTTATCTGAAAGGGGCATAGATAAACACATGGTCAGTAAATGGGCATCCTAAAAAAATTACATAATGAAATAAAACACAATCAATGTATTTCTTACTTCTGTAATGTCACCCTCCTCATCCAACTGAGGCACCAACTCTTGACCCACAATGCAATGATCCTCAACAGCCTGATGCGCAGAAGTCCAGGATCCTCTGTTGATTGCAGAGGAGGCCCGGTAGAGTAGTCTTGTTTCCGCTAATGTAATTAAGTTGTTTTTATTTTTATAACACAGTATTGAAGCAGGGGGTCTCCGGAGCTGAACCGCTTTAATTTCAGTCGCAGGGAACCCCTGCTTCCCGAGTTACAGGTATGGGGTGCCAGTATCCCCGCAAAGTTTAAAATCTCCCTGTCGCATAAAACAGGAGATTTAAACAATGCTTAGAGATACCGGCACGCCATATCAGTGCCTGTAACTCGGGAAGTGTAGGGTCCCCGAGACTGAAACTAATGTGGTTCAACTCTGGAGACCCCCTGCTTCAATACTGTAAAAAAACAAAAGTGATCGCCTGTAAGCGTTGTGTAGGGCGATGCAGCTCTCTTTATGTGCAGCTCTTATAGATTGCAGGCAGATCGCAGAACTTAGAAAAAAGACACAGATAAAGACACTGCTATCCCCAGCTGTTTGGCATTTTCCTACCTCGCGGTTTCTGACTTGTGAAAACTTTCTGAATAGCGCGATAACACAAATGTCAGACCGTGCAATACAGGCAATTATAATAAAATAAGTGTACTGCATTGTCTCTTTTGGAAAATGCTGAGAACACTGTGTGCTACAGTATATAAATAAAGAGATACATATAAGTACCATACAACTTTATTTTCTTCCCTTCTTTAAGTTAGGGGTTCAGGCAATGTAATGCAGCCTTGAATGCTCCTTCAGACCCCACATCTTTGGGCATGTAGAAGAGGTGGCGAAGGCAGGGTGGTTGTGGTGCTAGCAGTGGCACTTTCAACTGGTGTTGCCTCAGTTGAGGTAGCTGCTGGTACAATGGTGGGGATCATGATCTCCAAATTGACACTACCTGTTCTATTATGCTGCAGATCTGATCAGTATATGCCTTTGGCTGCATTATACCATGTTGCACATTCTGGGTCTACAGGAGAATATTTTTCTCTTACTTGGCTTTTAGAGATATTTTCTGTAGCATATTTGCTTCTTTTTTTAAAGAATATTCATTGTTTGTGATGCTGGATGTCCATTTTTGGGGGTTTAGGTATGATCAGGCACACTTTCTTTTTCCAGAAATGCAATGTCCTGGTAAATTAGGTCCAGCTTACGCATTAGTTGCTTGAGATGGGGAACCTGTACAGTATGCCTATTCTCTGAAAAATGGGGCATCCTCTGTGGTCAGTATGTTGGAGTGGACCTGGTTCTGCTATGTGCTCCTCTGAGTTCCCCTTTCAATGTATTCATGCTCTGGTGGCTCAGTTGAGGTCAGTGGTCAAGTTGGGCGGTGCAGTGAATGCCAGGATGGACCTATATGAATGTAACATACAATTTATTAAGTCATGGTTCACTACATAAGAATATGTATGATGCTTTCACATATTTACATGTAGTGTGACATGGAAATACATATATATTATATCGTATAATACATGTGTGTATACACTTAGGTCCGGAAATAATTGGACACTAATACAAGTTTTGTTATTTCGGCTGTGTACCAAAATAAATTTAAGTTACAGTTAAATAATGAATATGGGCGTAAAGTGCAGTCTATCAGCTTTAATTTGAGGGTATTCACATCCAAATTGGAGGAAAGGGTTTAGGAATTACATCTCTTTAATATGTAGACCCCACTTTTTCAAGGGACCAAAAGTAATTGGACAATTGACTCAAAAGCTGTTTCATGGACAGGTGTGACCTATTCCTTCATTATTTCATCATTAATTATGCAGGTAAAAGGTCTGGAGTTGATTCCAGGTGTGGCATTCACATTTGGAAGCTGTTGCTGTGAACCCACAACATGCGGTCAAAGGAGCTCTCAAAGCAAGTGAAACAGGGCATCCTTAGGCTGCAAAAAAAAAAAAAAATCCATCAGAGAGATAGCAGGAACATTAGGAGTGGCCAAATCAACAGTTTGGTACATTCTGAGAAAAAAAGAACGCACTGGTGAGCTCTGCAACACAAAAAGGCCTGGATTTCCACGGAAGACAATAGTGGTGGATGATCGTAGGATCCTTTCCATGGTAAAGAAAAACCACTTTCACAACATCCAGCCAAGTGAAGAACACTCTCAAGGTTCTAGGCATATCATTATCCAAGTCTACCATAAAGAGAAGACTTCACAAGAGCAAATACAGAGGGTTCACCACAAGGTGCAAACCATTCATAAGCCTCAAGAATAGAAAGGCCAGATTAGACTTTGCCAAACAATATCTAAAAAAAGCCAGCCTAGTTCTGGAACAGCATTCTTTGGACAGATGAAACTAAGATCAACCTGTACCAGAATGATGGGAAGAAAAAAGTATGGTGAAGGCTTGGAACGGTTCATGATGTGAAGCATACCACATCATCTGTAAAACACGGTGGAGGCAGTGTGATGGCATGGGCATGCA